>NC_056740.1:435992563-435995063 GCF_019279795.1 Protopterus annectens | reverse complement strand
TAAAGATGTCATCCAGATATCGTCCATAAAATTTGATGTCCATAGTAGGGGCTTGGAAACAGAATCTCCTCCTCCCACTCAACCATTACCAGATTAGCAAATATCGGAGCACATGAGGAGCCCATGGCCACCCCCTTGATTTGTTTGAAAAACTCCCCTTGGAATGTGATGTAATTATGTTCCAAGACCAGACCCATCATGTCACATAATAAACATATCCTGTCCCAGCTAAATCCAGAATATTTACGTAGACTGTTGGAAAAATATTCCAATCCTAATTTGTTGGGAATACAGGAGAACAGGTCCACGACATCTATTGTAACCAGGGTGAGGTTGGTCTGCCAGTGGTCATGTGTGAGTTTTCCTAAAAAACTCCAAGAATCCTTCAGTGAGAATCCTCCATAAATATGCTTAAGCTGGTGGTCGATCCATTTACCCATCTTAAAGGTTTTTGATCTGGACCCTGAAATGATTGGTCTGAAAGGAGGATAGTCCACAGACTTGTGGATTTTAGGGATCCCCACAATTTTCGCTAAAACCGGATAGTCATTGTTCAAATAGGTATAAGTCTCATTGGTAATTCTACTGTCAATGAGATATTCCTCTATGGCCAAATCAATACGATGATGGCCTATATTAATCTGATTAAGGAAACTGTCTCATAAACCTCTGTCTGATGTAAGATGTCATATATCCTAGAGACATAGTCATCGGATGGAAAAGGACAATCCTCCGCCTATCTGGTTTCATTATACGGACTTCCTTGTTCTTAACAATTTGCTTTAGACAATCTCTCTCAGCCTGGGTAAGATTGCTCTGAAAGGTGTTATACATGGACTGATAGTTGTTAATATCCCTGTGTAACCTATACAAGTCTTGACAAACCAATTTTTCAAAGTTGGCAATACTCGGATGGGAAACCGGTATAAATGCACTTTTCTTCTTCAGCTTTTTATCCGCTGTCTCACCTACAAGTTGGTCCTGATCATTAAAATTGACAGCTAAATTTAAATCACGACAATAAAATTTAACCTGTTTAATGTTGTCCACTAAGTTGCTGCGAGCCGTAGGGACAAATTTCATACCCTTGCACATAACTTTAATGAAATGTTCGTTAACCTCCATGTCAGTGTAATTGTAAACACTAAAGCCTTCATATGAGTTGAAAACACATACAGGCCCCTGTTGATGAACTGTGGTGCTCAACATAGTACTCTCCAGCATTTCATTCACAAAAGTGGAAGATTTCAATGCTGCTGGGAGAACAGATGTCTCTTCCTCAGTCTCACCACTGACATGGGTGTGAAATACATTAACTACCTCCTGTGATGGTAACTGTGCCTGTCCGGGTACTTGTTTGTAGAGGGTCTGTCCCTCTGAAAATCCCGAATGGGTTGACTGGAATTGACTCTACCCTGAACTGGCTCGCTGTGACTCGTTTTATCCTGATGTTTGGGCCAAACATACACCTTGCTGGTGTTGTATAAATTTAGGTCTCTACCTAACTTGTTACTTTTTCTTTCATAGATATTCTTGACTTTACTATCAGCCAATGAAAACTGTTTCTTGAACAAATCACTCCATGTGTCATAGTCAACATCCCCAACAATGGTCTCATACATATTTTCAAGTTGTTCGGCTAACAAAATACATTTTTCTTTGTGATGTTTTATAAGTAATTGCATGAATGAGCCCCCAAAACTATCAAAAAGTTCATTAAATTTATGTTTGACAGCATCAGTATACACTAGACCCAATGGAAGTTTGAAAAAACGGATACCTTTGGGAACAACCTTATTCTCTAAACAGTTTAAATAATCAATGTCCATTTTACTGTTCTTATAGGCAAGAAGTTTCTTCCCAAATTCAAAAATAGTATCCTTAATAGTATTAAAACCATTAGAGTTTGTAACAGGAGCCACATTTTTTAAAACAAAGTCATTACTCTGGTCATGCAAGAACCGCTCCATTAATTCTCTTTCGTTATACTTGTCAGCCACCAACACAGGTTTAAGCCCCTTAGTGTCAACTAAATTAAATTTATGAAGAAATTTAGAATCATGCTTCGGGCTTGAATTGTTGTATAGAACAGTACCTTTTTTGCCTCGTGTACAGTTTTGATGGTTATGGACAACATCCATGGTCGATGGTATAGTTTTCGGCCTTGCCCGTATGCGTTCGCCTCCCTGCGTGCCCTTGTTATACTAAAATCAAAAGTAAAGTCCTGTGCCGGTGTGATACGCATGGGATCAAAGTCAGTTCTCCCCTCATCCAAAATTGTCCATTGCCCTAGTTCCTTGGGTGACGATACACCCATGTCAGGTAAATCGATAGTTCCTTGAACGCCAGGACGTATTACGACTGTATTGCACAAAACTGCCGGAAAGCGTCTTTCCGGCGTACATAACTGCTGTTTGTAACGCTTTACTGTTCCCCGTGTAAAAGGAGCTCATAGGCTGCAGAATCAGCGGTAGTGATTTCAGGTGAAATGATCGTAAAA
>NC_056740.1:435967563-435985063 GCF_019279795.1 Protopterus annectens | reverse complement strand
AGAATCCGAGCTGTCTGTGCACATCCAAGGAGTGCAGGATCCTCTCCCATTTATTTTGAGGATTAGGGAAGAAAGTTGGCAAATGGATGGATTGGCTGACAGCCACACTGGACACCACTTTAGGCAAAAAGGAAGGGTTAGTGCTGAGGAAAACCCTGTCATCATGGAAAATAATGCAGGCTTCCACAGCCATAAGTGCTTGTATCTCAGACACTCTTCTAGCTGTAGTGATGGCCAGAAGCAAGGCTGTTTTCCAAGAGATGAATTTTAACTCTGCTGAAGCTGCATGTTCAAAGGGGGGAAATGTGAGCTTTTCCAGTACAAAGTTAAAATCCAGAACAGGGGAGGGTGCTCTCCTTGGCGGCCTTAAGTTGTTTGCCCCTCTCAGGAATTGTTTGATAAGAGGGTGCAAGAAGAGAGGTGGCTCAATCTTGCAATGAGCCGAAATGGCTGAGGCATTGATCTTAATGGAGGAGAAGGACAGGCATTTGTGGAGTAGATCTAAGTAATCCAGGATTAGAGGCAGGGAGGGCAGAGTTGTGTCCTCTCCTTTACACCTTTTCCACTTATCGGCATAGGATTTTCTTGTACTGGGTCTTCTGGCTTCAAGAATGACGTCCAGCACCTGCTTGCTTAGGGATGCTGGGGGAAAATTCAAGGAATAAGCCAGGCTGCAAGATTTAGGGTTTGCAGTTGCTGATGCAAGATCTGTCCCTCCTACTGACAGAACAGGATATGTTCTGGTGTAGGTGCCAGGGTGGCATCGGTGACAGGCTGTACAGGAGTGGGTACCAGTGCTGGCATGGCCTGTCCGGGGCAATCAGAACTGTCCTTGGTCTGGTGGCACCGGTGACAGGCTGCACAGGAGTGGGTACCAGTCCTGGCATGGCCTGTCCGGGGCAATCAGAACTGTCCTTGGTCTGTCCTGTCTTGAGTAATATTCTTGAGAGAAGGGGCAGAGGGGGAAAGGCATCGATTGAGAGATTTACCCACTGAAAAGATAGGTCATCCACTTTCCAGACCCCGCTGTGAGGATTCCTGGTGCAGAATTTGCTGAGCTGGTGGTTGTAAGGGGAGGTAAAGAGATCCACCTCTGGGGGTCCCCCATTTCTGAATAAGAAGGTTGAAGGTGTTGGGCTCCAATTGCCACTCGTGTGGGTCTAGGAGATTTCTGCTTAAGTTGTCTGCCAGTGAGTTTTGTTTGCCTAGCAGGAATTGAGCTTGTAGATGGACTTGCATGTCCAAGACCATGTTCCACAGGGCCATAGCTAACCTGCAGAGTGGGTAAGAGGGGGTTCCCCCTACTTACTGATGTACCACATAACTGTGGTGTTGTTGGCTGTTTTTATTAGAAGTTGTGCTGGAAGGAGTAGGGATCTGAAGGCTATCAGGGCGTTCTGCACAGCTAGCATCTGGTTTTGGTTGATGTGCAGATGAATTTGACTTGTGCTCCAGTGGCCCTGAATGCATTTGCCGTCCACGTGTGCTCCCCAGGTATAGTCTGATGAGTCTGTGGTTAGGGTCTGGGCGGCGTGGGGTTGAGTAAAAGGCAATCTATTTTTGTGGTTGCACATGCTTCTGCCCACTAAAGGAACTCTGTCCTTAGACAGGGTATGATAGGAATGACCGTTTCCAGGTCCTGAGAATGTTGGCACCAAAGACTTTTTAAGTACCATTGAAGTTTCCTCATATGCAGTCTTGCATATGGAATTAGCAGTATACAGGAGGCCATGAATCCTAGGGCCTGCAGTATTTTTCTTGCGAACAGCTGGGTTCTGGTGGTCATTTGTTTGAAGTAGGCTGTCAGACTTGTTTTTCTCAAGTGAGGAATGCCATCTGGGACGTTGTGTCCAAGCTTGCTCCCCAGGAATACAATCTTTTGACTGGGTACCAGTTTTAATTTCTTTTCGTTGATGGTGTATCCCAAGGAAGTGAGAAGGTTTTTCACAAATGTCAGGTGCTGCAACAGCAATTTCTGACTGTCCACCTGAATCAGGTAGTCGTCCACGTATGGGTAAATTTGGATATTTCTCTGCCTGCAGTATGCAATGGCTGGAGCCAGGCATTTTGTGAATACTCTGGGCGCAGTGGATAAGCCAAAGGGAAGAGCAGAGAACTGATAATGCATAGATCCGGCCCTGAAACGTAGATACTTCCTGCATGACTCCCTTATAGGGATGTGCAGATAGGCTTTTTTAAGTCTAGGGTGACTAACCAGGCATCCTTGGCTAGCACAGGTAGAAGCTGTTGCAGGGTAAGCATTTTGAATTTTGGTACCACCTGGAAGGTGTTGAAAATTGAAGGATCCAGGATTGGGCACCAAGAGCCCTCTTTTCTGGGTACCAGGAAGAGTCTGGAATAGAATCCTTGACCTATCTGTTCCACTGGAACCGGCTGAATAGCTCTGATGGAGAGAAAGAACTTGGCTTTGGAGGAAGGTCACAGAACCCTCTTGGGGTGGCAGTGAGTGGAAGTAAAATTTGTACCCCTGGGTTACAATGTTGAGGACCCATCGGTCTTGTGCGATGGACATCCAGTTTTTTGCATGAATGGCAAGTTTTCCTCCTAGGGGCACAAGCAATTGGGCAGAGGCGGGAGTGGAGTAGAGAAGTCATTGTGAGTTTTTTCTGTAAAGAGGTGGTTTACCACTCCCTGCTATGGGGGTGGGGGCACTCCATTGCTTAGATATCTGCATACCCTAAAGACTGTAGTCTGGGTGGCCTGTTTCCCCTGGGTCTTGTTCTGAGAAGGCCTGGAAGGGCTTGGAAAGGACCAGTGTTTTGAAGGGAAATGCCTACTGAATCTACGTTGTTGCACTTGTAAGAATTCTTTAACAGTTTGCATAGGTTTAGCTTTTAATTCCATCTTTTTAAGAACTTCTGCTTTGGAGCCAAGCAAACAGTCTTATTTAAAGGAGCATCTAGTAATTTGGATTTGACATGATCTGGCAAAGTTTTCTCCTTCAGCCAAGCATGTCTTCTCAGTACAGTACCAGTGACTGCAGCCCTGCAAGATGCTTCTAAGGCATCAAAGCCATACTGCAAAATATGCTTACTAACTTGGTTTGCAGAATGAATTAGCTCTTGTAAATCTTTATTTTCTGCACAATCTGGAAATACCATTTTTTGTGTAATTAGTTCCATAATATGTTGCTGGTACTTCAGCATGTGAAACTGGAAATTTAATGCCCTGAAAGCAAGAGTTGCAGAGGTATATACCTTCTTACCCCATCTGTCTAAAGCTCTGGAATCCCTGTCCGAAGGGGTAGGATTTTTGGCTGTAGAGTAGCCTTAATACCTTTAGGTCCCTGGGAAATGATCTCTGGATCAGCAGTAGGATTCTTGAAAAGAAACTTGTGGGAATCAGGTACTCAGTAGTACTGGTCAGATTTCCTAGGGGCCGGGGGTAATGTGTCTGGAGTAAGACTAGATTACATGAAAACATCATCTACAACATCCAGGACAGGGGGTATAGCTACAGGCCTGTGCGGAGGCAAATCAAAATTCTCTGAATCTCTTTTTGGACTGCGGGTAATCTCGTCATTCCCAGTGGAAATGCTCTCTTAAAGTATGCAAGGTTTCACCAAAAGAAAAATCCTCTGGAGGGGAGGCAGAGGGAATAGATCCTTCTGCATCTGAATCCTCATAAGCTGATAAGGGCATGTCCTGATAGACGGGTCAGAGTCATCGGACTCCTGGTCTGTAGACTCAAAAGGAAATTCAATTCTTTGCCTCTTAGCAGGGGAAGGCTGGCTTCCCCCAATTAATACAATAAGGTCTTCAGCCTTTCTAAGCATTTGTTTTTCTGGTATGGGAGCTTGAGCATGCACTTTGGTCGTCGGTTTTCTAGGCGTAGTACTTACTGCGGGCCTAAGAAACTCGGTAGTTTTAGCTAAAAATGAAGTCGTCAGTTTGATTCGAACATCGATAGGATGGAATACACCCTCAGAAGCTAGTGCCTGCACAGCGGCTCCAGACCCATCCAAGGTAGAGACATCCGCTGGTTCCATAATCGAAGCAGCATCTCCGAATGGGTCTCAGCAGAGGACTGCGAATCCATAGAAGTGGGCATCAGGGGCTGCAAAGACGCCTCACTGAGTACCGGCAGACTGGTGACTAGCTTAACGGAAGCATAGTCGGCAGTTTTGGACCTATGCGGTCTGTCTTTATCTTTACATTTTTTCGGAAGATCAGTAGTCGGATGCCTTATCGAAACCATTTCGGAATACGGAGAATGAGCACGAAATAATTTAGCGCCAAAAATAGCCCAATGACGAATGGTTTGTGCGTTAAACAAGGCATAAAACCAACAGTGAGGGACGTTGTGGTCTGGGCCTAAACAGGTGATGCAGTAAGAATGAAAATCTGTGAGGTATTTGCTTTCCACAGGCAAGACAAATGGTTAACTTTTTCTGACATCAGTTAGAGCAAGCAAAATGGATGCCCAATGGGTACTTAGCTTTAGAAGACTTCAGGATTATCAACTCGAAAACGAAAATTTCAGGTAGCAGCCGTCCGGCACTTGAACTACTTCTGCTTCGGGCTCCCCCTCGGCAAAAAAGACTGATGTAATGGTGTTGGCTGCCCATTTTATACCCCTGATGACCTGACGTCATGGAAGGAGCGACAGCATTCGACGCAAAAATACTGAGACTCTGGTATTCGGGCCGACTGAGGGCTACCTGCAGGCAGATAACCCAAGTGTGATGACTGCAACAGTGAAACACTAAGAACATCTGATGTTCCACTCACCAGGCTAAACAAGGAGAAAGTTGCTGTCAGCTGCATGTCGAGTGCCAGGATCTGCCACAACGCACGCACTCAGGTCACTCCACAACAAGTACAAATAGGACAATGCCATTGTCCATGTTGGTGTGAATGACATGAGACGTACCTCCCTAGACTACAGGAAGAGAGACAAGGAGGAGCTCTCTGGTCTTGTAGCCCAGGCAGGTATGACCTTAGCCCGGAGTAGCATCCTGTCATCACCCAGAACGATACCACAGTACAAGGACAAAATTACTGACTTCAACAATTGGCTAAGCTTCTGGTGTCATTCTAAGGGGATCCAGTATCTGTCTGCCTGGGATGACATGATCGTCACACCATGATGCTTTGCCAGAGATGGCCCACACCTCTCACCCTTGTGATTTCGGATACTGGCTAAGGCTCTTGCCACCCCTATAGTGCTTTTTTTAGGCAGGGTTCAAATGACAAATTCACCACTTTAACAGGTACAAGCAAGCAAAATCTGAGGGTAATGCTACTCAGTGCTAGAAGTCTAAACCTCAAAATACATTCACTCAAGGCACTCCTTAAAATGGAGAACATTGACATCTGTGCAGTGACAGACACCTGGTTCAAGGCTCCAGAGAACACCCCTGCATTACCAGGCTATAATTCATACCACACCTTTCAGCCACCTAACCTGGACCGAAACACTAAAGGCGGAGGTGTGTCCATATTTAAATTCCAATGCCTTGGATCAACTTATCCACACCCCCACCAGGGGAATCAATATCCTAGACCCGATCATTACCAACATGGGCAACGTTCCACACCAGAGGTCAATTCCTCATTGGTCAGATCCGACCACAAGCTAATCACCCTATACATCCACCATCCCACTCCCCCCCCCACCCCATTAGGGAAACCACTGTAAAAAATTTATCCAAACCCAGCTACACACTTAAGACAGAAGTGGCAAACTTCACGACACCCATGCAGATGGACAACAGAGGTACGACTGATGAATCCTACACAAATGCACTTTATAAGCACTTACACAAGGGCATGGATCATGCTATCCATAACAGAACCAAGATGCTATCCCCCAAAAAAAGGAAGCCAATCTGGTGGTCCCCTGCCATAAACAAACTCTACAACAGAAGAAAGAAACTGTTGCAAAAAAAAAAAAAAGAGTAAAATCCCATGATTGGAGGAACTCCCTGGTCAGCCTCAGTAAGAAGCGGAGATCCCTCAAAATGCTCAAAAGCTAGTTACGAAAACAAAATTGCCACAGATTCAAAAAGACAATCACAAAGCATTCTATAGCTATGTCAAGAATCTCAATGGCAACACTCAGACCTGCGCTGAGTTACAGCACAATGGCACTAAATATAAAGAACCAACTGATATTGCCAACATCCTGGCAGATAGGTTCAGTGCTAACTTTACCCCCTTCTCACCACCTAAAGGGCCCATCTCTATACTGGAAGAATGCAAAGTTCCTGTAATCACGGCTGCACAGGTAAAAAACACACACTCCAAAGCCAAGAACACAGCATTCATGGGGCCTGACAACATCCCAGGCTGCGTTCCATACGAACTACAGAATGAATTAGCATCCCACCTACGCACCATGTTCAATCATTGCCTCACCTCAGGCTTTGTGCCCACTGAATGGCGCACAGCGACGGTTATCCCACTCTACAAAGGGGGAGCCACCATGGACCCCAGGAACTACTGCCCCATTAGCTGAACGAACCTTGCCTGCAAGGTCATGGAACGTATCATGGAACCTATAAACAAAGACATTGGTAATCTCCAAACTCTGGACCCCACCCAGTTCGTGTTTAAGGCAGATCATGTCTCCTAAACCAGATAGACTTCTTTGAAGCAGTCACCAAAGCCGTAGATGAGGGTAAGGTGGTTCACACAGCCTATCTAGACCTCACCAAGGCTTTTGACACAATCCCCTACTCTGGAATTAAAGATAAACTCACTAAACTAGGTATAAATCTCTACGTCACAAGATGCGTTGCCAACTGGCTCACTGACAGAGCCCACACTGCGAAACTAGCAGACTCCAAATCCAACTTCAGACCAGTGACAAGTGGAGTACCACAGGGTTCAGTCCTGGGTCCTCTCCTGTTTGGCATCTACTTTTCTGAAGTACAGGCTAACAAAGAAGGTCTTTGGCTAAAGAAGTTCGAAGATGACTGCAAACTAGGAGCCATAATCGAAACTCCTAACTATGTGGACATCCTACAAAAAAGGGCCTCAAGCTCCATGTTAAAAACTGCATTGTCATCCCCTTTGATAAAAACTCTGTACCTATGAGCTACCACATAAGTGGTAGTCTACTTAACACCGAAAGTGTGATAAGAGACCTTGGGGCACAGGTGGACAGTAGTCTCCCCTTTGATAATCACATTACCACAGTAGTCAGGAAATCCTTCTACTTAGCAGGCCTCATCACAAAGGGTTTCTCATCCAGGAAAAAAAAAAAATAAAAGAAGTCATTGTTCCCCTCTACTTGTCACTCATTTAGATCCATTACAGAGTACAATGCCACTTTTGGTATGTACCTCACAAGACATCTACAACAAATGGAAAGGCCGTAGAAATACCTCACAAAGAGGATTACCAGCCTCAAACAGATGCCCTACACAGACCATCTAAGAAAACTCCAGCTTTATTCCATCGCATATCGCCTACTCAGAGGCGATCTCTGTCTAACATACAAGGTTATGTCAAACCCAGAGCTGGTGGACATGCTCCACTTAAAGAAATCCCAATCCCTCCAAGTTACACGCTCTAGGGACCTAAACCTTGTCACCACAATAAACAGAACATGCTGGAGGGATACATTCCTGTCCCAGAGACTTCCCATACTCTGGAACAAACTACCCATCTATATCAAACAAAGCTCCTCATTAGCACTCTTCCAGAAATCTTGATGACTGGATGGGAAATAGGAAATTCACCCCGGGGATCACCTCTGTGGCTTTGCTCAACAGGGGCACAGGAAAATAATTTTCTTGGGTGGCGAAAGCCAGGGTACCTTTTTGGCTAGGCTTATATAGGCCCTTGGGCCAATAGCCTACTACCTACCTATGAACCTAAGTGGGGATAAGCAAGTGTTAATAGAGAAGCAGTGATGGAATATAGTAAATTGGTTGTGCTAATCAGAAGTAGGTACAGTAGTTTACTTAGTACAATAAAGTGAAGCATTAGATGGGGATAAGATTAAGTGATTTAGTACTTTAAAGGAGGTACAAGAAGGTGAATGAAGGTTGTTAGCAGACAGCAGCAGGGACAAAGCAAGGAGGTAGAGAGGAAGTCTTTTAGTTTGTTTGAAAAGATGAAGGTGCGAGACAGACTTGATTGATTTTGGAGCTTTATTTCAAGTTCTAACCACATTATTGGAAAAGAGACCGACCCCAACAGCCCTGGTAAGCAGCTGTTTATCGTTTAACTGAAGTGGGCAGTTTGGTAGACTGCAATGCTGGGCAAACAAAGGGTATACAGATTGTGATTTAAGATGAGCTAGGTACAAGATAGGTAATGGGAAAGTTCAAGCCAGGTAAGTGTTTTCAGTGCTAAACTGAGGCGGGGCGGGTCACCCCCCCCCGGTAAATTTGGCAATTTTGTTGTAACATTGATCAAGTTTAGAACTAAGTGACATCTGTAGGTTGGTCATGACAGGGGCCATATCTTACCATATGAGTAAGAGGGGAGTGGCAGTTCGAAAGTTACCTTGGCGGGGTTTGTAAGGAATTTCTTTACTCTATGAAGGGTACCTACTTTCTAATGGGTTTTCTTGATGCTGCTGTGGATATGTCAATTCAAATCTAAAACTGTTATGCCAAACAGTTTTGTATTTGAGGTAATTTATATTATAGTATTATTTAAAGGAAGACATTTTAAAGCTGCTTATTCATGGAAATAGGATTCTGGAAAAAAAAAGTAATTTAGTTTTTTTTTTTTTGAGGATTTAGTAGAAAGTGACTATACTATAAGCAACTTTCAAAACCGCTCCAAGCTTCTTGAGCAATTCTCTGAAGATGTACGAGGGTGTGTGAAGTGCATATTAGGGGAGAATCATCAGCGCATTGTATTAGGAAAGCTTGCTGTTGCAAATTATATAGAGTGTTAGTGAAAAGACTGAAGAACAGAGGACCCAGAACGATCTCTGTTGCACTCCAGCATTGACAGGAAGGAAGGAAATGTGGAGAACCATTTAACAGACCGGTATCTGCTGGTTAAGAAGTTAAACCACAGTAGGGAGGATTGTGATAGACTGAGGAAGACAGCTGACAGGAAGCTGACAGGAAGTTTTAGTGAGAGACTAGATCAAAAACTTTAGAGAGATAAAGAAACACAAAAGGAAGAGAGTTTGCCTTTGTCTCCGGCTTTAATAGAATATGTGAAGGTTAAGGCAAGGGTAGAGCTACAGGTAGGTCTAAAACCATGCTGTGGATGGTGTCAGGAGCTTTTCCTGAAGGGTATGCTCAAGTAGTTATTTGCGAATACACTGCTCCAGAAGTTTTGATAAAGGGAATAATGTAGTAATAGGTCTGAAATTGGTTATATCAGATGAGGACCCTTCTTTATGGAAAAAAAAAATTCATCATTCCCCTTCATAGAGAAGGAATATACAACTCATTTATAGATCTATTAATTAGGTCAGACACAGGATAGGCTATGGAACTGGCACAGCAAGCTTCAGGTATTTTGCTGGTTGATGAACTGAAACTGTTCCTTCAGCATGTAAAGGAGTAGTGATTTGATGTACTGGATCTGGATGCATTTTAGGCTGAAACAGGAGGTGTTTGCTGTCTGAGGAAAGGGCATGTCAAGACAGTTAGGTGGAAAATCTTTAGTAACGGCTTTACTGCTTTCTATAATGTGTCAAATTCAGCAGCTGTTTCAGAGGGAGTGTTATCTGCGGCAGGACTGAAGTGGTTGGTTGTTCTACAACGGTGTACATTATTAATAGAAGACCAGAATTTTTTTTTAGGGTTGGAACACTGATTTACTAAGGGGTTACTGTAGTAGATTTTGTTGTCTGTGTTACTCTGTCTTTTCATACAGTCACTTAACTCTTCTTGTAGGCTTTGGACAAATCTATGTTAACCATTTTTTCTTAGTCCTAGCTCTTTCATGCTTTAGGTGCCTGCTATGACCAGACAACCGAGGAATATGGTTATTCTTTACAAGTTTTGTTCTAGCTGGAGTCAGACTATTGAGGGTTTTCAGAAAGTGCATTAAACTTTCATCAAGTGGAATATTTTTCAGGATAGGCCAGATAAAGAAGCTTAAGAGTATATGGCCAAAATTAGTGAGAATATAGGAAGTTCTAGGTGAGTGTTTGATGTGATAGGTTCGGAGGCTATTTGCATACACAAGTGGTCACTGATGGAATTGCAGGGTGCCACTGGAGACTAAGTGGAATCAGACACCAATATCCAGTTGAGAATTGAGCCACAGTGTTTGGGATAGATATAAAATGTTGGGGATGAACTGGAGTTGAGTTGAGACAAATAGATGGAGGCTAGTTAAATATTTTGTGGAGATAATCTGCCAACTGAATTTAACGTCGCCTAGCATCACCTTTTCATTTGAAAGTGTATGAGGGATCCAGTTTAGGATGTTTTCCAGGATTGTAGGATTACTGTCTGGAAGAATGTACAGTACTAAAGTATAGAGTCATTTGTGGTTATTTAGCTTAAGATGGGAGAGTAGGAGTTTGGCGTTTCAGAATAGGTTCATTACAGGGTAGAATTTCAAGAGAGTCATGGTAGAGCAAAGCAACTCCACCACTTTTTTTTTGGGGAGTTTTATCGGCCCTGATGATGAAATAACCAAGGAGTGAAATGTCAGAGTAAAGTAATATGGAGTTTTAGTCACATTTCCACTATGGCAAGAATATCCAAGTATGGAGTTCTGAAATTTTATTAGAAATAAAACAAGTACTCAAGGAAATTTAAGCTGTGTGGGTGAGCTGGGTTTTGATGATGGTGGTGTGGTCCATGTTTGGGAAGGAGGTGGGTGGGCAGAACAGGAAGGGGCATTTGGCTTAGGATAAGTTTTGGAGGTTATGGGGGAGTCAGGATGGGAGACAGGGCCAGGATCGGGGTGAATATCCCTACAGAGTAGTGACAGAGAAAAAGATGGACAAGTTTGGTAAGCCTGTCCTGGTTTAACTTTAAGAGTTAATTCTCTTTTGGTGCTCTAGGAGTGAGAGCTTAGTAATTTAAATTTGAAGTAAAGATTGGATGAGTCGTATATAATGGAAGTGATTAAATGGTGAACTGGGGTGACAGAAGTGAAGCAGACAGTGAGAGAAATGTGTGCACGATTGACGGATGTATGGTAATTTGTAAGGTGATCAAACAGGAACAGTAAGGATGCAGAAATATTAAAGAGAAGCATGAAAAGTTGCGGATTCCAAGTCAGACTGTCGACCAGTAACGAGTGGAGTCCCACAGGGCTCGGTCCTGGGCACTCTCCTGTTTGGCATCTACTTCTCAGAAGTCCAGGCCAACACAGAAGGACTCTGGCTGACCAAGTTCACCAATGACTGCAAGCTAGCAGTCACCATCAACTCCGCAAGTGATGCAGACATCCTACAAAAGGGCCTCTCTGAAACCAATAACTGGTATCAGAACCATGGCCTGAAGCTTAACGCCAAAAAGTGCGTTATCCCCTTTAGAAAAAAATCCGTTCTCACGAATTACCATGTTGATGGGGTCCAATGGACACTGAGGGGGTCATAAGAGATCTGGGCACCCAGGTCAACAGCCACCTCACCTTCGACCACCACAATACCACTGTGGTCAGAAAGTCCTTCTACTTGACACATCTTATAACCAACGGTTTCCCATCCAGGAAGAAAGAGGTCATCATCCCTCTCTACTCATCCCTCATTAGACCAATCATTGAATATAACGCCCAATTTGGCATGTACCTGACCACACACCTACAACAGCTGGAGAGGCCACAAAAGTACCTCACAAAAAACATACTAGTACTTAAACACATGTCCTACATGGACAGACAAACTTCAGCTGTTCTCAGTCTCTTATAGACTACTTAGAGGTGATCTCTGCTTGACTTACAAAGCCATGTCCGACCCAGCCCTACCTGAAATGCTACACCTAAGGAAATCCCAATCGCCCCACACCACACGCTCTACAGATTACAACCTCATTACCACAATTAACAGAATATGCTGGAGGGACAGGTTCATCTCCCAAAGACTGCCCATACTCTGGAATAAACTTCACATTCATCTCAAGCAGAGCACCTCGTTGGGCCTCCAAGAGAAATCTTGTCAAGTGGATGGGTAACAAAGTTCACTCTAGGGATCATTCCAGTTGCCCTACTGGATAAGGGCACTGTGAACTAACATCGGGTGGCATGGTGCCTGGGCAATTTTTTGGGGCTAGGCTTGTAAAGGCTCCAGGGCCATTAGCCTAGTACACACCTATGAACCTATGTAGATCTTTAGACAGAAAAGACAGTGAGAAAGGAGTTAAAACACCGGGTAACAAATATAGGAGGGCACAGAAGTAGACAGGTGTGTGGGGTGGATGGAATAAGTTGTGACCAGTTAGTAAACTGAACGGAGGAAAGAAAGCTGGAATGGTTAAATGCAAAGTGATTGTTTAGGAGTTGTGGGTGCATTATTGTCCCCAGGGCCGAGGGGTGGTGTAAGTGGAGTTCTAGGTGGACAACAGGGCCTATAACTGTAATGCCATGGGGGTACCTGGGAGGGAAGCATAGCAGGAAACACCTGCAGGAGGAGTCTGTTATGCTTTCAAGGGAACAACGTTATATAATAGCAGCAGTAATGCAACACATGCTTAGGAAGCACAAGGGTTGTACTATTCCAGACTACAGTTACAGTAAAGCTGTTCTAAAGGAGTGAAGTACTGCAAAACACGAATCTACATGCAAGTCATCCCCATACAGCTACAGCTTCACAGTAAACAAGCAGTGTGTAGCAAAGTTAGCAAGGAGGAGGGGGAACAAATTAAATCTGGCTGAGTGAGCAGCAGAGAAAGTAATCAATTACCTAAAGGAGAAAAATCCATCCAAGTCATGTGATAACAATATGTCAGCAGTATTCACTTTATATTAAAAAAAAAGTGTTTGCAAAAAGGGGGCGTTTCAGACAGAAAGTCTTGTACTTAGCTTTGTTTTTAGAAATGAGCATGCAGAGTCCTGTACTGGTGTGAAAGACACAAAGGGAAGGAGGAATACTGGGTGAGGGGCACTTACTTTTCAGTTCTTTTAGGTTCATAAGTAAGGGCTAGTTGCCCTTGCAGGACATTTTGAGCCTAACCAACTGCCCTTTTTGTGCTTGAACTAATCTATCCCATTTGATTAGAGATTGGCCTTACCTATCATCCCATGATCAATAATTACCGCTAATGAGAATGACTGGGATCATACCGCAGACAATTGGGAGGGGACCCATGCATGGGAGAAAGCATTTCTATTAGTAGTACAGGGGCAGTTACGGGGTAACTTTTCTGTTTCCCATCCATATATTCAAGTTGTGCTTTAAGAGGGATAGGGATGAACTTTGTTTTATGTGGACTGGGAGTCTGTTTCAGAGCAGCCTTATCCACTGTGAGATATACCTGCCCCATTCCAAACCATTCCTGCTGATGTTGCAGAAGACATTTAGATCCCTAGACCAAGGGTTTCTGATGCCACAACTCTTCCTGACGTGCAGTAAAAATCGATCCGTACTGGGTCAGAGGACGCCATGTATGCCAGTCACAACACCTCTGTTGATAAATCAGAACAGGTTTAGATCCACAGATAGAATATTTCTGATGCCGTTTGACTTGCTGATGTGCAATAAATCCATCAGTAACAGGTCAGAGAATGCCTTGGTCGCCAGATGCAGGTCACCTGTTAGCAGTCTGACGATACAAAGTATAATGATAGGGCTTTGAGTCAGTCAGTGTAGTACATTTTTTTAAGCCTTGTATCCTTTTAGTAAGATATCTCTGTGGGCATTCCAGTTGTTGCACATGTCTCTACTCTAGCTGATAACTGCCAAAGGAGGCATTATATTCAAATGACTGGCCTAATGAGAGCAGAGTAAAAGGGGACAGTAACATCCTTAGAACTAGACACAATCTCTTATTTTTAAGTTGTGCAATACAGAAAGACTTTCTTACAACAGCCACACGTGGATAGTGACCTAACTTTTGACCAACGCAAGTTCCCAAACCTTGAACAAACAGGTTAACTCTTAGAGGTGTACTGTTAATGCCAATATGGTAAGTTCCACAGGATACAGGACTTTCCAAAGCATACAGCAATGTATTTTTTGGCTTTTAATTTCAGTCCATGATTTTGGCATCAGCTACTTATTACGAAACAAACCTTCTGCAGTATGGCCAAGCCCTCTGGGGATTCAATGAGTACTATTAGCTTGCAGTCATCTGCAAATTTACTCAGCCAGAGCCCTTTGGTATTGGCTTTTACTTCAGAAAAGTTGATGCCAAACAGGGGAAGCCCCAGCACAGATCCCTGGGGGACTCCACTAATGATTGGTAGTTTTCTGGAGGTAACGTCTCTTTTTTGATTTCCTGTGTACTATGTGTGAGCCAACTGGAAATCTAGTGGGTGACATAGGTGTTCATTCCCAGTTTATCTGGCTTTTCTACAATGTCCAAGTGGGGAAGTGAGTCAAAAGCTGCTGCCAGTAAGAAGTATGCAGTGTGTACAGTTTTACCTTCAGACATTAATTTGGTGACCTTCAAAAAGAAAAGAAAAAATTCCTGCATGGTGAGTAAGCATGACCTGTCATTGACAAATCCAAACAGACAGGTCCAGTGTTTAAAGATTCCTTATGTCCTAACTGACAAGTCTTTTCATGGCTTTGCAAACAAGGCTAGTCAGACTTAAGCATCTGTAATTGCCTTTGTCTGTGGAAGGTTCTCTCTTATGCAGGGAAACTGTAGCTGCTCTCCATTCGCCAAGTACAAAATGTGTTGTTGTTGTGTCTGGAGGCTAAACACAAGTGTTATTAGGGGTGTGGCTAAATCATGCTATTTAAGATGCATCCAGTCATACTGTCAGGACCCATCAATGCAGTATCACTTTTCTTCAGAAAAGAGTTCTGGGAACTAGATCAGACAAAGCAACTAAAAAGCTCTCTCAGATAAGCAAACATCTGCAGCAAAAAAGGAATTGAAGATGGTGCGGGCTGGCAGCCATTTATTTTAACCTGGGATGCATGAGTATGTACCCATGTTAATTAATCTGGCAGAAAACTAACTGCTTTATAATTGTTTAACAAAATGTAGCCCCCACTAACAGACAGCTTAACTGATTCTGTGTGGCCACCAAAAGGAAAAATGTCTTACAAATGCCCTTGTCGACAGTATGCAATGGCAGACATTCAGTGCCCTGTTTCCAGCCTTGGCAGCACCTGTAATTTTGTGGCAACGTTCCTTTCATTTTATGATACATTTTCGATCATATACCCATAGATTTAAACAGGGAAAATGGTAAGGTTTATTCATTATATGGTTGCAGCACTATCCATAACATATTCAGTAGCTGTGTCACGGTCTTATTATAGTCTTGGGTCTAACCCCATACTTCGATAATCTACACATAACACTAAGCCTTCTACAACAAGTGCAACAGCTCTTTCAAATACCACTGGTATTGACAAAAATATCACCAGATATGTGGAATATGTAAATTTCTAGCAGTATATGTAGATAAGAAAACATACAACGGCTGCTCGCAAGTACCAGTAGAAAAATAAAAATCCACAAAGTTGCTGTTGGAGTACTCAAAAGAGTAACACAGTGTCCGAATAAAAAACTGTGATGGTTTTTAATCCTATTTTTAATAAAAAAACAAAACCGTTTTCGCTACGGACACAGCTGTAGCTTCATCAGAACTCAATTTTCAAATAGAACCGCCAAAATTCACATATATAGTCACGTCCTTTCACGTAGACTAATTGGTTAAAACCTTAAAGGTACACAATAAAAATATATTACTAATCTACATATTGATTAAAAACACCATGAAAATAAGCATTATCTTATGTATAAAAATCGTACCTCATGTTAATAGACATTACCATACTCTTTAAACTTTATGTATGTATTTTAAAAATATTTTTATACAGTGTAAGGTAGACAATGACAAGTAAAATAATGACAAATGAAATGATATAATGAACACTCATACCACCAAAATAATACTATTTAACCTAAAATGATTAAATATTTAAATGTCAATGTTAACTTTATCTTAAGAAACTTAATATTGATTAATGTGAGAGAACTGTCTCTCTAATACTAATCCTAAAGTTAAGTAACAAGTATGACACATTTTTATCTTTATCTTTGTACGGCAGTATGATGAACTAACTACCTTACTATTGTCTACCTTACACTGTATAAAATTTTTTTTTTTAAAATACATACATAAATAAAGTTTAAAGAGTATGGTAATGTCTATTAACATGAGGTACGATTTTTATACATAAGATAATGCTTATTTTCATGGTGTGAACTCAATGAGGAATTAAACCCGCAGTTAGGACAGCTGTTTAATCTTAGCCTCACCTCAGGATACGTACCCAAGGAGTGGCGCATGGCGACTGTGGTCCCACTGCACAAGGGCGGTGCCTCCACCGACACTGGAAATTACCGTCCCATTAGCTTGACAAGCCTTATCTGCAAAGCCATGGAGAGGATCATAATGGAACTCATAAATAAAGACATAGGGAACTTGCAGACTTTGGATCCAACCCAGTTTGGCTTTGTCAAAGGCAGATCATGCCTTTTAAACTTGGTTGACTTTTTCGAAACAGTCACCAAGGCCATTGATGAGGTAAGGCAGTCCATACAGCCTACCTCGACCTGGCAAGGCCTTGACACAATACCCCACTCAGGTATCATTGAAAAACTCATCAGCTTGAATGTAAACCCATACATCACAAGATGGGCTGCAAACTGGCTAAGTGACAGAACCCACAGGGTCAGAGTTGCTGGCGCCATGTCAGACTCAAAGCCGGTCACAAGTGGTGTCCCACAGAATCAGTCCTGGGTCCACTCTTGTTCGGCATCTACTTTTCTGAAGTACAAGCAAACACAGGAGGGTTATGGCTGACAAAGTTTGCAGATGACTGCAAACTGGGCGCCATAGTCGAAAACACATCGGACACAGATATCCTTCAGAAGGGCCTCACAGAAACGGATAACTGGTGCCAGAGCCATGGCCTAAAGTTAAACGCCAAGAAATGCATAGTCATACCCTTCGGGAAAAACAAGGTCACCCCTAGCTACCATATAGGTGGCAATCCACTGAGCACAGAAGAAGTTATCAGAGATCTGGGGACCCAGGTTGACAGTAATCTTTCGTTTGACACTCACGTTGCTAAAGTAGTTAGGAAGACCTTCTACATTGCCCACCTGATCATGAAGGGATTCACATCTAGATCAAGGGAGGTCATCGTCCCCCTGTACTCATCACTCATTAGACCAATGATGGAGTACAATGCCCCACTCGGATTGTATCTGACCCGACACCTGCAGCAGCTGGAAAGGCCCCAAAAGTTCCTCACCAAAAGGATAAAGGGTCTCAAAAATATGTCTTATACTGCCGAACTGAAAGAACTCCAGCTCTATTCAGGCGCATACCGCTTGACATACAAGGCCATGTCAAACCCAGATTTGATGAATATGCTTCACCTCAAAAAATCTAGATCCCTCAGAACCACA
>NC_056740.1:435816431-435921431 GCF_019279795.1 Protopterus annectens | reverse complement strand
ATAAATCCATTCAGGAATCCACTGTCCCTACCCTTTGGAAATCCTTCTTCACCATTCTCCTGCGTAACCCTTCTAACTATCACCCCATAGCCATCCTCTCTAAGATACTTAAAAAAATGCATACACTCTCAGCTTCTCAATCATCTCCTTCAGAACAACCTTCTTACTCCCACTCAACATCACACTCACACTACTGCATTAAGTACATAAGGTCTTCTTTCTTTCAGTCTGGGTCTTACGAGAGACCCTATCATTCAATCCCCCTTCTTTATCAGCCTGCAATTTCAAAATCCAAGACAGTTCCCCATCTTCAGTTTTATTTAAGCACAGCACAACCCGGAAACCTCAGAAGCACATACATTTACATTTCAAGTGGTAGATTAAAGAAGAAAATGTGTAGGTTGGGTGATATAAGAAATAAAACTGAAGATATGGAATTGTCTTAGATTTTGACATTACAGGCTGATAAAGATAAGACCCAGACTGAAAGAAAGAAAGAAGACCTTATGTACTTAATTACTGCAGTCATGGGATTGTGATTATTCATTTTATTGGTTTATTTCTGTGTTTGTACTTATAGTTGCGGTTTAATGTGATTTTAGAAATGATTTTAATTCTATGCAAGCGCTTACCAATCAGGCTCTTTTTCATCTTTTACTTGTTTTATTTTAGATTTTATACTTTATATACTTGCCATAACTTAGCATCTGTGTTATCCTATGCCCCATCTATGGAAAGTGTCACATATAATTACCCATCACAAAGGCAGAAACTCCTATGTACTATCAAACTACCAGCCATTCGCTATCTTGTCCCCCCTTACCAAGTTTCTGGAGAAATGTATTCACACCCAAGTAATGCACTTCTTATCCTCACATAACCTCCTCTCCCTCACACAGCATGGTTTCCGCCCAAACCATAGCACAACCACTGCTCTACTCTCCTTTATCAGATTAACCACATAAGAAACAACAAATTTGTCTCAGCCAGATTCGTAGATCAAAAGCGTTTGATATGGTCTCCCATAACCTACTCTTATGCACTCTGTCAACCTTATCCTTCGCCCCCTCTACTACTCCATGGTTTAGAAGCTGACAGAAAACAAATCAGTTAAATGGCTAAGTACACTATATCCTCTATTACCAACTACTATAGGCATCCCACAAGGATCAATACTGGGTCTTCTACTATTCACCATTTTCACCAACAAATTACATACTTCCACCCTGCATGCATCACTTATACAGTACGCAGACTCCACCCTAATCTGCTCAGCCCCATCCATAACCACTCTTCAAAAGCTTACCCAAGAATCCTTCTGCTCCGTGGAACAATGGATTACAGATATCCAACTCATTCTAAACCCCAACAAGACCAAATTACTCCTTTTTACCCCCCAATAAATCCAAATCCACACTTCCTACCTTCACTATTACCTCCAAAAACAGGACCACATTCTCCCCCTCCCCTCACACCTCCAAAAACAGGACCACATTCTCCCCCTCCCACACACTAAGTTGCTCAGGGTTGAAACAGATCATCTAAACTTGAATGTCCATATATCACAGACAATCACAAAGGTACATAAAAAAATAGGAACCCTATACAAACACGCACAGTTCCTATCGGACCAAGCTAGAATCTCCTTAGCCCAAACCCACCTCTTGTCTACCCTAATGTATGCATCACTAATCCCAATTCATATAGACCTAAACAAACTAGAGGCATGTTACAATAAAATTGCAAAATTCGCTAACAACTCCACTTTTAGAAGAAGTCATCACTCTCCTGCCCTGAAGCAACTACAGTGGTTAGAACTCCCTCAGCTAAATTAGCTGTCACCCATTAGTCCTCACCTTCAACATAAGGAACCGTTAAAAAAAACCCAGCCCTAAACCAACTTATAAACCAATATTCTGCAAATCGCCCTCTACGCTCATCCAACAACCCCATGCTCTGCATAACCAAAGCCAATAACACTGCAGGGAAAAGTCTGTTCTCCCACACCATTTCTAATGAATGGAATAACCTCCCCCAAAGTATCTCCTTCCTCTGCATCATCCATCTCACTTTTCAAGACATCACTAAAGTCACACGTCTTGCAATCATGGCTCTGTCCCTGTAGCACATAAAATCTTTTCTGCTCTCCTCCTAACTTGTCACACTTCATCTCCTCACTGCTTACCTCAGCTATTCTTTACTACTCAAATACTCCCTATCAGGAACTACTATCCTACAAACTTTTTCTCACGCTATGACATATCTCCCGAACAGCATTTCTTTCTAGATTCCAGTCCTCATTTTTATGCTTTGTACTACGAATAGGGAATTCAAAGTTTTCCTATCTATATACCAAGCTTGCTCAAATCAAACTAAGGTACGAAAAATCTCCTTGACTGTATATATGCCTCTGTACAGAATTTTTTTTTGTCATTTGTTGTACCTGTACTGTTATGTTATGGAGCTTTACTCCCTGGGCCTCCACTGCAAATGGACCTTATTCCAGTCAGATTTTCCCGGTAAACAAATGTAAAGTAAATAAATACAAAATAAAAATGTCACTATTCATCACTTCAGGGTTGTAGGATCCGACATCAGATCCGAGCTTGCAACTTTTCAGACTGATCCTAGGCTCAAACTCCTCCCACTCCCATAATCCTTTGCTGCTCTCTAACCCCTCAAGACAGACAGTTTGCCCCAGAGTCAGAAGACAGCCAGAGTAGACCGGAACCACCAGATAATACAGGTCTATCTCCTCTAGATCCAACAGGATGGGAGAAGGAGGGACAGATAGTGATGAACAGTAACACAGGATAACACAAATGCGAAACTACGGCAAGTTAGGGCTGCCACCTTTTCAAATGCTCAAAGTGGAACATTTCTGGTACAAATGTCAGATTTTGCAGGCCGAAACATACCCACAGCCAGTACAAAGGACGAAACTTCAATTTTTTGCCCAAATAAAAGCTTATCCTTGTAGCATTTTAGTTGCTTATTCTGTTTTGTATAACATTTAGGTGTTTCATATACATAATAACTGTTTTATGCACCTACTACATAAAATATAGGAAATCATTTTGGCCTAAAAGTTCAGGACATTTGCCATTTTTACAATTTTTCTGCAGGACACAACTGCCCAAAGAGGGACTGTCCCTCGCAAAGTGGGACAGGTGGTAATCCTATGGCAAGTATATAACTATCTGATGTTATCCATGTCACTATTCCTCACTTCAGAATCAGAGTCCCCAGCTACCATACAATCCTGGGAGATCTCAAGGAAAGACATGCAAAAGAACTGTGGAGCAAAAGGAAGCCCTGTTCTTGGACACTATGTCGAGCTTGTAATGAGAAATGAAGGTGCGAGGGGTAGACAAGGTGGCTGCAGCACAAATTTCATCTAAGGAACATTGGACTAAATAGGCAGCTGATGTAGCCACAGCTCTAGCTGAATGAGCTCTGACCAGTCCTGGTAAAGTCAATCCTTTAGAGGTATAGACTGCGGCAATACAGAGAGAAACCCAATGAGAAATTATAATTTTGGACATCACCTGACCCCGTCTTTTAACTAAGGCCACAAACAGTTGGTTAGATTTGCGAAAGCTCTAAGTCTAAACAGAATCATAACTGTCTATGCACATCAAGTGTGTGCAGCATATATTCTCCTTTAACGGAAGAGTTAGGAAAGAACTGCCAAGTGAATGATTTGATTCAAATTTGTCTCAGAGGCTACTTTGGGCATGCAGGAGGGATTAGTCCCAAGAGCCACTCTGTCTCTGTGAAAAATCACATATGGAGGCTTGATGCAGAGAGCCTGCAATTCAGAAACTCATCTTGCTGATGCAATAGCCACCAAGAAGGTGGTCTTCCAAGACAAAAACTTAAATGTCAAAAGTTGCTGCAGGCTCAAAAGCACAAGAGAGGTCCCAAGGAAGACAAGGATCTTTGACAGATGGCCGCCGCAGAAAGACACCTTTCAGACAGGCCTTACAAAAGGTGAGAAGAAAAAGGTATGTTTGTCACCAACGTGAACATTAGAGATGGCCGCCAGCTGCAGCTTTATAGTGGCAAAACTGACTCCATCCTGAAAGAGAGAAGATAAAAATAAGATGTTGGAATGGGAGAAATTCTTGCTGAGGTAACTCCCTCTGGCAGGGTAGCGCATCGGGGAGAAGTTTCCTGACTGGTGGGGGAAATTGGGAAAAGGGAATAAAACAGCCCCTGGAAATAATGCTTAGCACCCACCAATCTCTTATGGTTTCCCCAGGTCAAAGGGCACAGAGACAAACGACCCCAGACTGCCTCTAGGGCAGGGCAGACCGGCAATGCATCAGGAGCACTAGAAGGGCTTCTTGTGAAGGGTGCCTGGAGCCCAGATTTTGCAGACCCCCCTCTGCCCCTAGGGCATCTACCATTGAACCCTCTCCCTCTAGAAGAGGGTTCATCCTAAGGCTCCTGAAAGAAAGACTGCGGCTTTCGGACAGTCCCCCACTGTGTCTTAGAAAAGGACCACCGAGAGGTAGAAAACTTGATTCCCACAGCTGACCAGGTCTTCGCTTTTTGCTCACTGTGGGTGAGTGTGTCTGACTGATGGGCTAAACAGACTGAATTCATCAAAGGGAGCATTTGTGAAGGACGCTTTAAAGGACTCCGCAAACCCGCAGAGGTGCAACCAGGCAAGATGCCGAACAGTGATGCCTGTGCCAACCACTCGAGAGGTGCCTTCCGCAGCACAGGAAATCAACCTCATCGAGGAATTAGCTAGGGATGCAAGAGTGGATAGCTTCAGAGAGACTTTGTTGAAGTCTTCAGCAGGCATCAACTCAGAAAGGGGAACTGGCAAGTTCCTTAATCAAATCCCTTTGGAGGTGGGTGAAATGTGCCAAGTAATTAAGCACCCACAGTCCGAACATAGCCGAGGTGAAAACCTGATTTCTGCGTCTGTCAATTGCCCAGGATTCATAACTGGAAGGATGGACACATGTATTCTGTTCCACCAACTCCTCCTTAGTGGCAGCAGCTACTACTACAACATTGACTGGCATGCCTTTAGACCAAAACTGTCTGAGGGAGAACTTCAGAATTTGTCCGCTAGTTTGGACACTGGGTCCACAGTATCAGGCTCCTTCCATGTCCTGCTGGTGATAAGGTCTAGGAGTTCATCGGGGGGGGGGGGGGTGTGCAAAAGATGGATAGTCCTTGTCGCTCATCTGGTCAGGATAAAAAAGACTAACATTCATGTGTTCAGTTCAAGCAGCTTTATTACACAATCAGGAATGAGGCTTTATAACTTAAACTTACATAAACTTATAAACAGACTACCACACTCATATATGTTAACACTCTGGCTGTTCTCTCAAAACAGCACTGCTAACTGCACATGCTCACTATTTATATGCATGTGTTACATCTGTAAACACTTCTTAAATGTACATGCACAAGCTCTGATCTAGAGTCCTGTCCCAAACGCCTTCAGGAAAACTGACTCTTCAGAGGACGGGAGTTTTGGAGACCATCTGCCCTTCATTTTGAAGATCTCTAGGATGTCGCCAAAAAAGACATCTTCGGGTGGAGATCTGGGAGACCCATCCTCTTCATCAACGTCTGTATACTTGGTAAGGGACTCCATCGGGGAGTCAAGGTGCCTCCTATTACACGTTCTCTTCTGAGGCACATCCACTGAGGGAGGCTCAGGGGAGGGCTTACAAGACAAGAGAACCCCAATTGAGGTAACTCACCCTTGAAGGCTGGACTAAGAGGGCTGACTGGGAGCAGAATGCGAAGGCTCAGCACTCAAGAGATGAGGGGGGCTGAGAAGGACCCTGGAGAGCAGGGGAGGTAGCTCCAACAGTGGAGAAGGTCAGCTCTGCTACCAGGAAGGCCGAAGGGCTGGACAATGAACCCTCCCCCCCACTCCTCATGCAAGTCGGAAAGGGGCATCTTCCGACCTTACAAGAAACACCTCTTAAACCCTGCAAGTTTATCAGAAATTGGGAAAAAAACTAACAAAACACCAAGACCAAAATCGCAAACCAGAGCCGTAACCTAAAGCCAAACCAGTCAAAAAAAATAGCAAAACGAACCAGAACAATAAGACAAACAAATAACTCTAAGCCTACAGAACAGGAGAAAATTTGTAACAAGAAAAAAATTGGCACCAAAAGGGCTGAAAAAAACAAGTAGCTAGAAGAGAGGGTAACAGGAGTACAAAGAGACTATCGGACTATAACTACTTAACTTTAAGAACAAAAACAAATACTGAAAAGAGCACTTATCCAAAGGAAGGACTTCAGCCATAGGAATCACATCTGATGAGGTGAACGGGGGTTAGAGGGCAGCAAGGGATTATGGTAATAAGAGGAGCTTCATCTTAGGATCTGTCCAAAATGTTGCAGGCTCAGCTCCGGATGTCAGATCCTACAACCCTGAAGTGAGGAATAGTAACATGGACAACATCAGATCTCATGCATTTTATCTAGGTAGTCTCTTATTTTCTTTATCACTCTGCGACTGCACCTCTCCTTGTTATGTAAGATTTCCCCCTACTCTGCAGAAAACTTGAATGCTTTCAGAAAATATCCTTTAGCCATTAAAAGAAAAAAGTATTCTGTTTTGATTGCTCTCTTAACAGCTTGTATCCACAAAAACATGATAAGCAGACACACAGTTGCCTTCAGCTACAAGCTGCTCATGTTGCACTGTAAACATCTGTTAAAGGAAACTTTTCATTAAAACCGTTGTTAGATCAATGGCCTTAATCCAGTCATTCACAGTTATCTCCTTCCTCCCTTTTCCCCTTTCCTTAATGGTTTTCCAAACAATGACACAAAATAGGGTATTTGCTTTGGAGTCCCCTACAGGTTTAACAAAGTTGAAACGCCCAATTTTCTAGGTTTTATTGTTAGCCATACTTCCCAAATGAGACTGATGCTGTGTAATCCTACATTATTCATTAACTTCAGAGTTGCTGTTTTTCTTCTTGTTGATCTCCATCTCATAACTCCAATCTTTCGTTCATTTCCAGTGTACTCCTGGTTCTTCTAGTCAACTCTTGTGCTTCTCTCTGTCTCTCAAGCATTTTCCTTTGGAACACTGACAAAAGGTTTCATTGGAGGTGGTTTAATGGCCCATTTATTCTGCAAAAAATCATAAACAGTGTGTGAAGCCAGGCCATCACTGTGGTGGGCCTTATATGAACCACCCCCTCACTGCTGTAGCCGTATCTTCTGGTAGTGCTGGTACCGGTTGCTTACGTCTGCTGCTGCACAAGGTACCTCATTCTGTACATAATCCACCTCATGGATGCAGCATGTCCAGTTTAAAAACAAACAAGCCTTAGCCACTTCCCCCAAGATGGAGACACAAAGTTGGTGCACCCCTTCATCACCAGAGATGCTTCTTTGGTAACCCAACTCTGTTAAAACTTGGAGACAGTCGAGGCTTTATCTTGCCAACAGTCAGAGCTGTCTGGTTGAGGAAACATGACCACAAATTGTCAATATACACTAGTACATCCAGTTTGCTAACAGAGGGTTTAATGCTTATGATACAAAGTGAATTTCAGAAACAGAACTGAGCATGAGGCAGCTCTCCCTCCAGTGAAAATTACAAAACCATAGCATAAGACAGAAAGAATCACAAGCATAAGGAAGCTTAGATATTATATGTTAACCATAATGCATTAGTGCACAAGACCTTCTGTGGACATGGAAGAAAAGAACAGTCAGCCTACTATGTGAAACTGCTAAAAGCATGTGACCTCATGTGTACAGCCAGCCAAAAAAAGAGATCAGGTGGAAGACCGAGGCTGCAGAGT
The DNA here is from genome assembly GCF_019279795.1 of Protopterus annectens. Classification (NCBI taxonomy): domain Eukaryota; kingdom Metazoa; phylum Chordata; order Ceratodontiformes; family Protopteridae; genus Protopterus; species Protopterus annectens. The sequence continues at coordinate 435,913,618 of NC_056740.1, read as the reverse complement.
GCATGAAAGGTGGCCTCCAAACAAGCAAAGTGACATTTGCAAACTGCAAAATATGACAGAATGAGACAGGAGGAAGCCTAACATGATCTGAATGGAAAACAAAATAAAAAAGTGTATTAGTCGTATTACACACAACACCATGGTACAGTGTCAGACAGCATTTTCTTCCCACTAGCAAATGTTTGTGGCCTCTGGGTGTATGGAAAATGTTAAAAAAACACTGCTTCATCTGAACACATGCCATGAAAGATAAAATTAAAACATCAACCTCGGTGACACCTGCAAAAAGAAATTATAAACAGTGCCCATTAAAAAGTCTAAGGACATACTTCATACTACCCCACACTGACATCGCTGCAGGATATACTAAATTTACTTACTATACATAATGCTCAATAAAAAAAATATAAAAGCAGACCATATAAAAACGAGGAAGGAGGACAAAAATCCATGAAAGCACTTAACCCATTAGATTTTGTCAATACACCAACAAATATGACCAGTACAGAATTTGGGGGGGGGGGGGGGGATTGCTGGAAACAAATGCGAGAAAAAATGTGGGTGTGGATTCCATACGCAGACTTTTTTTTTTATGAAATTCAACAGTAAAATTAATATTTCCTAAATGTGCAACTCTTGCACAATGCAGACAAAAGGCTAAATTATGTCACTTACCAATAACAAGAACGGTTATGTGACTTTAGTACACTATTCTTACAGGAAGGAGGCTACAAAAATAGACAGCAATACAGCACAGAGAGGTCACGGCTGGTCAAAAGAAGTATGTACACACAAAAGGCATGACTAATTACTACTGGAAAGTGTACTCATTAGAAAGATGGAAACCTCACAAACTGTACACACTGACTCATGCTATGAAAAGGGAAGTGGAAATGGGCAGTCACAGATATCAGAACTGCTAGAAAATCAATCACATCCACAGTGTCTCCGTTAAAGTTAGACAGCAACCATTACAAAAGACTTCAGAAGGTTCTCTTGGAATCCTAGCTTGGGTAAGAGATCTCTGGAACTTTAGGTCAACTCATGGTGCAGCGGATAGTCAAAAGGGTAAGGCAGAAAACTGAATGTGATTCAGAGCCACAAAACACCTGCAATCTGGAAGAACAGGAACATAGCAACTTTTTAAATCTAGTGTTACCAGGAAACTTGAATGAGGAAGAGGTAACTGGTTGTGAAGTGACAATTTTGAATTTGGGCAGTATCACAAAAAAGGTTTAGGAAAGAAAGATAAAGAACTGGTTTCCAAGCTTTATTTCTTTGGCACTGAAAACATCCTTGAATAAAACCCCCTTTCGGGTACTGGTTCTATCACTCCCTGGGACAGCATATGCTAAAGGGCTGGAGAGTCTGGTCTGGGGAATGAGGAATTACACCCAGGAAAGGAGGGAGGAATTTTCCCCCCACTGCCAACTGTAACCTCAATGAATTATCTTCAGAACACACCTGTCTAAAACTATATGTTGCCAAAGAGAAAGGTGGAGATTCAGACTTTCTGGAAGGAAAAAGGGGCTGTCTTAATGGAAGACCATCTCAAATAGTTAATCTGACTTAGTTATTGGACTCTCCTTGGGAGTTTCTAGAATTCTACTTGGAACCCTGTGGGCATTTCTTCTTAAATGCCCGTTTACCTGCATTTTGTTTCACAGTAAAACTGCATGGGGAACTAAAGAATCCCTTGAAAATGTGGAGAAGGAAGGCTGAAAAATCATAGAAATTCCCTGAATCAACTCCCTCCCTCCACCCCTATGCTGTAGAGGGGCCAAAAACTAAATCTCTATCAAAATGAGAATTTAAAACCTCATTTTTATCACCTGAGAGGATCTTGGAATGCAGCAATGCAAGCCTTCTTAAAACAGATCCAGTGGTCATAGCCTTTTAACAAGTTTCAGGGTCGGACACACACACACACACACCACTTTTTTCTGTTGTTCAGTCACTACTCACTGTATAAAACAAATCTTTCACTTCAATGAAATTGCAGACAAAACATTCCTCATACATTCACGATTAGTCAGGACAAACATTAACATACCAACCAGACAATTCAAACTTCTGAAATATCACAGCTGCAGAAGCACAAACTTTTCTCCTATTTAAATAATCCTCCCATCCTCATCAGAAAGGCTATAATTGGAATGAATCTACCAGTCCTTATCAGAAACACTACAACTGGAATTAACCAAGTGTTTTGCAGCAGTAGGATCAACTAAATATACAGCTGCTGGGTCAGGTTTGGGAAGAGTAAATAAAAACTTAAGACATATGAACTTCCTCTTATCTACCTCTGTAAATACAGCTGGCAGACTGCAAGGAAAACTGTTGGCAGTAACACATCCTCCAAAGCCGACAAACTAAAGTAATGGCTGAAGGTTCTGGAAATTCCTTCTGTAGCAGCTCACATTATTTTGCCGAGGACCGAGATACCTCCGTTTTCTCCCACTGAAAACACTGGCACATTCTAGTAATAATCTCAAAGAAACACTCTCCCAGGGAGAGCGAGGAAGGGATCTCATCTGAATGTTGTCTTTTCGGCTTTTCCCGGTTAGGGTCGCCACAGCAGAACTCCGGTCTGCTAATGATCGGCAGTAGATTTTTATGGTGCAGAGTTGCCAGCCCAACCTTCAGCGAAGGCACACCCATTCACTCATGTCTTATCGAACGCCACTCAGCCGCGGGGAGGACATGCAGACTCCACACAGAAGGCACTCCAGCAGAGAATCGAACAGGAGAACCTCTTGCTGTGAAGCAACAATGCTACTTGAATCAAAAATCAGAGTAGAAAACCTTGCATCTGTCACTTCAGCTTCCTGTCAGGATTCAGAGACTTGAATTTCTTCGGGGAAAGGCGGCTGCAGTCTTCATTTTACCAAAAACTACTTGACAAGAAGGATAGATAACCTGAACTAAACCCTTTGCCAGACCAAGTACACTACTCTTACCTAAAGAAATTTGAGGAGTACGTACACGCTTGGTTTTCTGTTTCTTTTTGATAGGAAAAATGGGACCAACATTAATGGCAGCAGATACTTCCCCAGGAGCAGGCACAGTACACAGAGTCATCCAGCTGTGGTGCAAGCAAATTGATATCCTGCTCTGCTGGCAAAGGCCGTCTTCTCAACTTCTCTTTTGTGGTTGGAAGTAGGACAGACTTTGGGACTAACAGACTGTTCCATGGTCAAGCCAAAATGGTGCTTCTTTTCCAGAGGAAATGCAGCAGCAAATGCCAGTAAAAACAAACAGTCAAAATCAACTTGTCATAGGCAAGCACAGTAAAAAGTACTTTACTGACCCTTCTTTCGGCTTTTCCCCAGTTAGGGGTCGCCACAGCGGATCACCTGTCCACTCATGATTGGTAATCTCCTCACAATCAATTAAAACACAAACTCATAGATTTGAAATAACTTTCCTGAAGAGGAAAGTATCAATCATTAACTAAATTGTTAGATGGATTTGACCAAATGGGAACTCATCTTCCCAGCAAAAGACCACCACAAGCCGACCACTGATCTTTAAAAGCCCAACTGCAGCGTTCTCTTTGGCAACAGTAAAACTCTGAATGGCTTGGCACCCAAACTTGTGCCTTTTACTCAACTCAGCTCAAGTTGAGTGACAGTTTGGGTGCATGGAAGTTGCCCTGAAGCTTTGGCAACTGGCTTACTTATGTCCTTGGCAGAATTATCACCCATACAACAAAGGCTACTATACAGCATTGATCAACATGATGAACATCTAATCGGTATGGTAAGGAGACATGGTCCACCCTCAAGCTAATCATTCTAGGTGGTATCCCTCATGGGAATGTACCGCTGATTACTGTGGCACCAAAGGAAGACAGACCTGGAAATCACATCCAGCTTATAGTCTTCCAAAGGTATTCAGTCAAGTAAAGTATCTACTGCATAAATAATTCCTGGTTTCCTTCCTTTTGCTGACTGGGACAGTCACACTAGGCAAAAAGTACAGTTTTGTACCTACCATAAATGTAGAGGTCCGAACTGGATAGCATCTGCAGTCATAACAAGTGGGTTGTCCTGTCGTCAGGCAGCCCTGCAGTCGGCCGGATTCCAAAGTCCAGGTCCGGCTTCGGCTGATGTCGCACTCCACCCGACGTCATCTCTGTTGGTCTTCGGGTATAAAAGCATCAGCCGACGCCATTTTCCTCAGTGTTTCTTGCCCCAGATGCCAGTAGCCCTCTTGCAGGGTAAAATTTGGATAGATGCCAATGTTTCCAAATAGATAGAGGTAAACACAACAATAAGCATATATGTACATATATACAAACAAATACACCATAAAAGACTCCCCCCCAAGAGCTAGCTATTAGGAGGGTAAACACCCTAGGAGTACCACAGAGGGGAAGGAGGGAGGGTAATCCTGACTGCAGATGCTATCCAGTTCGGACATCTACATTTATGGTAGGTACAAAACTGTACTATGTCCTTCATGGATGCATCTGCAGTCATAACAAGTGGGTAGAATACCATAGCCAACTAGGGGAGGAGGATAAAGGTAGATTATGGTGTGTTTAGGATCCCTTGCAGTACAGCAGTGGCAAACCCTGCTCGGGATCTGGAATAAAGAGGCAAATTATAATGCTTGGCAAATGTATGCACGGAGGTCCAAGTAGCCGCCTCAATAATGTCTTTGGTTGCCACTCCTCGTAAGAAGGCTGTGGTAGTGGCTGTTGCCCTTGTAGAGTGAGGTCTTATGTTCTGTGGAATTGGTTTTCCATGGAAGGAGTAACAGTATCGTATGCAATTTCCTATCCATTTGGAGATTGTCTGTTTGGAAATAGCTTTTCCTTCCCTTCCTGTTGCATAGGCTACAAAAAGTTGGTCAGTCTTTCTGCTATTTTTGTTCTGTCCAAGTAGTAGCGTAGCTGTCTATGTACATCCAAGGTATGCAGTATTCTTTCCCTCTGTTTTGTGGGTTGGGAAAGAAGGTAGGTAGGTGGATTGCCTGGTTTAAAGATACTCTGGATACCACCTTAGGCATAAATGTAGGATTAGTCCTCAAGGACACTCTATCTTGGTGGAAGATTAGGAAGGGTTGCACTGCCATTAAGGCCTGTAGTTCTGAAACCCTCCTTGCTGAAGTAATTGCCAGTAGGAAAGCAGTTTTCCATGACAGGTGTTATAGGTCTGCTGTTGCTGCTGGTTTGAAGGGTGCTAGTGTCAACTTTTCTAGCACAAAGTTTAAGTCCCAAGCTGGTAATGGTGGTTTCCTTGGAGGTTTTACATTCTTGATTCCTCTGAGGAACTGCCTGAGCAAAGGGTGCGAAAAAAGAGGTGGATCAAAGCTGTATTCTGCTGAAATAGCTGATGCATGTATCTTGATGGAGGAGTAGGACAGGCCTGAATGAAGAAGTACGGCCAGATACTCCAGAATGTTAGGCATATCTATGTTTGACACATCTTTTCCTCATTCGGTACTCCAAATGACAAACCTTTTCCATTTTCCAGCATAGTTCTTTCTTGTTGAAGGTCTGCGTGCTTCAAGAATAATGTCTTTAACTCTTTGGGATAGTTCTGGATTAGCTGCTGCTATGTGATGTTCCATGCAGTCAGTTGCAGCGTTTTAGGTTTGGATGTATGATGCTGTAGTTGTTCTGAGTTAACATCAAAGGCATCAGGGTATTGGCCACATGTTGTTCGAGACATGCTCTTCAGTAGTGGGTACCAGTGTTGTCTTGGCCAGTTTGGGGCTATCAGGATTATCCTTGGACGTTCTTCCTTGATTTTTAGTAGTACCTTGTGTATCAAGGGAAGAGGTGGGAATGCATATGCTGTTAGGCCTTTCCAGTTGAAGGAGAGTGAGTCCACTTTCCATGCTAGTGGGTGGAATGACCTTGTGCAGAATTTTTGAGCTGGTGATTGAGAGGTGATGCGAATAGGTCTATCTGTGGCATTCCCCATTTCTTTGAGATGGTCTTGAAGATGTCTGGGTGCAGCTTCCATTCGTGGGCATCGAAGTGGTTCTGCTTAGTATGTCTGCTAGAGCATTGTCCTTCCCGGTACAAATATTGCCTGTAACTGAATGTTGTAGCTGAGAGCCAGGGTCCACAGCTCCAAGGTCATTCTGCATAGGGGCTATGAATGAGTGCCTCCCTGTTTGTTGATGTACCACATGACTGTGGTGTTGTCTGTCCTTATCATCAACTGGCCCTCTTTGAGGAATGGTTTGAACTTTTGGATTGCCAGTTTTACTGCCAGCATTTCTTTTAGGTTGATGTGCAGGTGAAGTTGATCCTGTGTCCACAATCCTTGCACGCATTTGTCCAGCATGTGGGCCCCCCATCCTAGGTCTGAAGCGTCTGTTGTGATGGTCTGGCTTGGTTGACATCTGCGGAAGGGCAGGCCTGGGTTTGACTGGCATGCCTGAGCCCACCATAGGAACTCCTGTTTTAAGCATGGAATTAGTGGGATTTCTGTTTCTAGACTGTGTCTGTGTTGGGACCATAAATTCTTTAGGTACCACTGTAGTTTCCTCATATGTAGTCTGGCAAATGGGACCAAGATTATGCATGATGCCATGAAGCCCAAGGCCTGTAGAAATTTTCTTGCTGTTAACTTGTTCAGTTTTGTTAGTGCCAAGAAGTAAAGAGGAAGTTCTTTTTGTTTTTCTGTAGTCAGGAATGCCATTTGTTGTACTGTGTCCAATTCTGCGCCCAAGAATGTCCTTGTTTGGGATGGTATCAGCCTTGACTTTTGTAAATTGACTGTGTATCCCAGTCCTTGTAGCAAGTAAATGACCCTTTGTAAATCTGTTGTCAGCTTGCTTTTGTTGTCCCCTTGTAGCAGGCAGTCGTCCAGGTATGGGTAAATTTGTATTCCCTGTAGTCTGCAATGGGCGATTACTGATGCCAGGCATTTTGTGAATACTCTGGGCAGTAGATAAGCCAAAGGGCAATGCTGAGAATTGATAGTGCTCTGATCCTGCAAGAAATCTGAGGTATCTTCTGCAGATTGGTCGAATGGGGACGTGCAGGTATGCCTCCTTGAGATCTAGAGTTACCAGCCAAGACTCCTTGCCCAGCATGGGAAGAAGTTGCTGTAGGGTCAGCATTTTGAATTTTGGGACAATGATGTATGTATTTAAGGTGGACAGATCGAGAATTGGTCTCCAACTTTTTCCTTTCTTGGAACTAGGAATAGTCTGGAGTAGAACCCCTTTCCTTGTTCTGCTGTTGGCACTCTTTCCACAGCTCTCATGTTTGCTAACTCCATTATCTGGCGTAGAGCCTCTGTTTTTTGATTTGGAGGTAGATTTGGCATTCCTCTTTTGACTGGTAAAGTGTGGAAGTGAAACCGGTAACCTTGATCTATGGTTTGTAAAATCCACTTGTCTTTTGTTATGTAGTGCCAGTTCTTTGAAAATAAGGTTAACTTTCCGCCTAGAGGGGCTGCTATTTGTTCCCTGGTAGGCGGATTTAGGATTAAGTCACTGTGGTTGTGCTGATGTAGTGGCAGTGGCTGTGTCTGTGCCTCTGCTGCTACCTTGCCACTGTCGCTCTCTGTAGGCACCTCCTCTGGATTGGTTTCTGCCTCTGGAACGTCTATTTCTGCCCCTTTGAAATTTTGTGGAGTCAGGAAAGGACCAAATTTGGCAGGCCAGTTCCTGCTAAACCTTGGGGGTTGAACCTGCAAGAAATCTTTAACAGTTTGAACAGATTTTGCCTTTTCTTCCATTTTCTTCATAACCTGCTGGGCAGGTGTACCAAACAAACTTGTCTTGTCCATAGGAGCATCTAGCAACTTAGCTTTAACATGATCCGGTAAAGCTTGTTCCTTTAGCCATGCATGCCTTCTTATCACTGTGCCTGTCATGGCTGATCTAAATGAAGCCTCCAGTGCATCATAGCCACATTTTAAGGAATGGTTGCTAACCTGTTGTATGTTATTTACCATCTCTAATACATATTTCTTATCAAGAGATTCATCAGTAGTTAGTTTTTTAGTTAACTGATCAAGCATAAACTCTTGGTATTGTATCATGTGAAACTGACAGTTTAAAGCTCTAGCTGAGAGAGTAGCTGAAGTGTAGACCTTTTTACCCCATCTGTCTAGTGACCTTGCTTCCCTTTCAGAAGGAATAGGGTTTTTAGCTGTGGTCGCGGCTACTGCCTTGGGACCCTGGGATATAGTTTCTGGGTCTGCAAGTGGGGCCTTGTAAAGGTGGTGATGAGTATCTGGCACCCTGTAAAATCTGTCTGGTTTGGCAGGGGCTGGGGGTAAAGAGTCTGGAGCGGAGCAAACATCATTGAAAGCATCATCCACCACAGGGAGAACAGGAGGTATAGCTAAGGGCCTGTGCTGTGGGAGGTGCAGAAAGGTCCTAAGTCTTTTCTGGAGTCTGAAAAATCCTGTTGCTGCCATTGGAACTGTTCTCGCATGGCATGCAAGGTTTCCCCAAAGGAGAATTCTTCTGGTGGGGAAGCAGCTGGAATGGATTCTTCAGCATCAGAATCTTCAAAATTGGAGAAGGGAGCCTCAGGCTGGTCAGTTATGTCTGATTCATCAGCAGAATCATCAGAAGACACTGGCTCAGGGGGCTCTGCCCTAGGTCTCTTCTCTGGGGGCTGAGAGGCCCTGTCTGGGTGAGATTGAGATCCTCTAATTAAAGAAATTAAATCTTCTGCCAAAGAAAGCATTTGAGAACTAGAGGGCCTGGATGGGGGGGGTTTAACAGGCACTGTTTTAGTAGTCTTGGCTGCTTTAGCCCTGGCGAAGGCCTTAATGGACATGGCAGCTGGAGGCCTAGCAGCACCACGTGCTGGGGTAGAGACATCCAAGGGATGGTGTCTGATAAGTCAACCACCGTAGTGGGTAAAATTTCTGAGGTCGATTCAAGAGTTGTAGCAGGGGCCTCAGTTGTAAGAATAGGTTCAGCTGTACTTTGAGCAGTTTTCTCGGTTTCGGCCGAAACCGAGACACTCGCGGTTTGCTTTACCGTGGCTTCGGCCGAAACCGCGGACCGCGAGTGTCGGTCTTTATCTTTGCGTTTTTTGGGGGTAGTCGGAGGGTCCGACGGCATAATGTACGCAAAATCAGAACCGAAAAACTGTTCTGCAAATTCCGACCGACGCCTAAGCGTTCGTCGGTAGAAAGAGGCACAGGCCGAACAGGCTGCTACGTCGTGGGCTGGGCCTAAACAAGGCAGACAGTAAGAGTGGAAATCTTTATGAGGTATTTGTTTCCCACAGGTTAAACAATTGTTAACTTTTTCTGACATCGGCTGAGGCAAGAAAGAGTCCCCAACGGGGTACTTAGCTTTAGAAGTCTTCGAAGTAGTATTCGGTAGAAGTAATCTCTGGATCCGACCGACCGGCACTTGCGAACAGCTTCTGCTTCGGGCGCCACGCGGCAAGAAAGACTGAGGAAAATGGCGTCGGCTGATGCTTTTATACCCGAAGACCAACAGAGATGACGTCGGGTGGAGTGCGACATCAGCCGAAGCCGGACCCGGACTTTGGAATCCGGCCGACTGCAGGGCTGCCTGACGACAGGACAACCCACTTGTTATGACTGCAGATGCATCCATGAAGGACATCCCCTTTTCAGTGGCGACCTGGGGAGAAAAGTTCCCACGTAGAATTTGAAACAAAGCAATAAGTACAAACAATGCAAATGCTATACATAACCATAACTATATTACAGAAATGTGTAGCATTAGGTAAATATATAATACATGAAAACTGAAGTTACCGACTTACTATGACACTGCATCCTTTTCATACAAGTCTGTCTGATACCACAACTGGGCAACAAACCGCTCCTTTGATCCAGTCCAGCCAATAGCTAGTGCTCTAGTGCCTTGTGCACCCTCAAGCTTTCCCATAACCCCTGGAGAGCTTACCAATCATGTACTGTTTATTACTTTAGTTACAACTATTTCCAGAATAGTAAAGAAATACTTTTCTGTCGGTTTTGGTTCTGTGTGTAGTAGATACTTTCCTTTGAAGGAGTAATTTGGGACCGCCACCAAAAGATTAATAGACTGATTAAAGTTAGTCTCAGAAACTAACTTAGGGATAAAGGATGAGTTTGGAAGTTACTCTATCCTTGTGGGAAAAAAAGGCACAGAGAAATAACCGATAAAGCATGTTGTTCTGAAATTAGAAAGAGTGATGTGATAGCCACCATAAAGGTGACCCCCCCCCATATAAATATTTCAAGTCAGCAAAAAAAGTTAGTTGAAATTGAGGTTTTATTTGTGATTCCAGCACTAAGATTACATCCCATAGAAGGGTAGGGTCTTTAAAGTACAGCTGTATAAGCAATTTTAAACAGCAGATAATCAAATTATCCCTGCTGCAGCAGCCTTAGCTATATGGGTTATATCCTGCACAGGATACAACAGCTAGTCAGCTTCCAAAGCTCCAGTGTACCTTTCACACCCCTAAGCCATCACGCTCACTTAAAAAAATATATATATATAGGATTGGGTGCAAAGCACTTCAGAGTATTCATGCTAAGACAGGAAAGCTAAGCCCTGAAAGGACAATGCTAGGAAAAGAAAAAAAATATATAAAATGACCACATTCATTCGTCCATCCATTCATCCAAAAATCTGCCCCCATTTTTGCACATGGGATCAGGATGTCACGTAACACATCCTGGCATAAAACCACAAAAGAAAGAGCAACAGAAAGAATGAGTGGCTATTTCCGCAGTGATCATCTGAACATCTATTGTTATGGAAAGTTTACTTACACAACTGTATTATGTTCGTCCAGAGCCAGATCCAGTACTAGGCAAACTAGGCAGTTGCATAGGAACCACTGGCAGAAGGGGGCCCATTGGCCAATGGGCTCCTACTACATTTAATTTTTAATTTAAAACAAAAAAAAAAAGTTAACTTTTTTAAGGGCGTTCTTCTTTAAGAATGTCCTCTGCATGTGCACATCACCATTTGTCGGACATAGCTGACGTTGCTCGCTCTTATTTTTACGCGCAGGCTTTAAATACAAGACGTTATTGCTGCCTGCTTCTGAATGGCCATTCATTGGTGCTGCCTGCTTCCATGGAATTAAATATTAAAGCACAAAAAAGACGAAAAAACATCCGTCAGTTGGGTATACGTTTTATTTGAATTTTATTTTTCACTGGCTACCCAACTTCAGAAGATGAGACAAAGAAAGTTGACTGCAGTTTTTCTGTCTAACATTATATCAGCTTCCAAGTAGCTTTTTTGATTCTCAACACCAGTGCTCCTGTCAAAGCCACCATCAATCCAGTGAAGCTCATCAAATCTTCAATTGTGTAGATTGTGACAACCACCATCCTCACTCTTTTGATGGCAGGAGAAAGCCCAGAATTGAGGTTCTCCTAATGATGCCTTCAAAGTTCAAAAATTGAATATGTGCATAGCTTCTTCTCGGGTCTTATGGAGTTATCAGCTACTACAGAAAGTAAGGTCATTTTGCAAATTACAATTACTCCACAAACCAGCACAAACACCAAATGAATCCACAAAAAGTTCTGAGGTGCCGAACGACTTTTACATCCAGGTCAAACCTCAGCCCAAACTCCAAATTCCTCTAACTCCAACGAAAGTATAGCATCTCAATTAAACTCTTATAAAAACTCTATACTCTCCCTCATAACAGTAATACTCCACAAATCGTCTAACCTGTAACAAGTGTCACTTCCCAACACACACACTGCCACCCATCCAAACAGGTAAAATAAAAAAATTATTAGGCAAACTAAAAACCACATCACTTGCAGTTGATAAACTACCAAACAAATTCCTCTAACTGACAACCGATGTCACCCATTACCCATGTCCATCTTGATCAATAGATCACCTCTGAACAGAATATACCAAAAATCTGGAAAATCTCCTACTTAATTCCTCTCCACAAAAGCTGCTCTTAACTATAGACCAATATCCATAGTATCTCCTCTCTCAAAAACATCAGAAAAAATGCACTCAATCTCAACTAATGGACCATCTATTAATCCGCTATCTCCTTCTGCTTTGCCTCTTCCCTGCCACAGTCAAGAAATAATAAGCTCCTTCACTGCCATCAAATCGTACCTGCACAACTATCAACTCATCCTAAACCCCAACAAAACTAAACTAATGCGTTTTCTTAAATAGCTAAACATCCAGCCAACCTTTTAAATCACCTCATATCTTCTTCTTTCGGCTTTTTCCCGGTTAGGGGTCGCCACAGCGGATCACCTATCCGCTCATGATTGGCAGTGGAGTTTTACGGTGTCGAGTTGCCAGCCCGGCGCCCAACCTTCCACAGAAGGCACACACAAGCCCGCACTCACACCTAGTGCCAATTAAGAGTGTCCAATCCACCTACAGCATGTCTTTAGGATGTGGGAGGAAACCGGAGCACCCAGAGGAAATCCACACGACCACAGGGAGGACATGCAGATTCCGCACAGAAGACACCCCAGCCGAGAATCGAACCGGATAACCTCTTGCTGTGAAGCAACAATGCTAACCGCTGCACCACCGTGGCCATCCTTAATCACATCATATAACCAAACATTAATCAAACCATCTCTAAAACTAAGCTACTTGGTGTCACCATTGATAACAGTTTGAAATTTGACAAGCATATATCACTTGCAAAATTAAAAAAAGCCCACATTAAATTAGGTTCTCTCTATAGAGTTAAGCCTTTTCTTACCAACTCATCCAGACAAGCAATTGCCAGGGCCCACCTAATATCCACTCTATTGTATGCCTCCTCTATACTCCCAAACCCTCGAAAAGCTGACAAACAAGTTAGAAACACGTTACCATAAGATCGCACAATTTGATGCTAACCTACCACACAGAACCCATCATTGTTTTGCTCTTTTTTCCCCCAATCTCTTGACCTTTAACCAGTTTACCCCAATCCACTCCATCAATTATCTACTTGACAAATGCCCAGCCATTCACAACCGGATACAAATCCACTCCAACTAAAGGACCCTGAGATCCTCTAACAAATTACTACTTCAGTTAACAGAGTTTACTGTAACTCAAGCAATCAGAAAAAAAAAAAAAAAAAAAAAAAAAAAAAAAAAAAAATCGAAGAAATACAGTACAAATTTCATGTGTTGCACTTTTTCCCCTCCTCGCAGAAACATACCTTGTGTTTTTAGAGTTTTTAAAACGAAGATGGGCATAAATTCCCTCTCGCTCTCCCCCCAACCTAAGCACAAGCGAAACCAAAATAGTATAGGGTACAGTATTAAGTCAGGCCTATGTTTAAAAGTAACTCTCAAGCAACCAGAAAATAGAAGTTATGTCCTTACCATAACGTTCCATGTGGAGTGTTCATCTCGCCTTTGTTCTTACACATGGGTTCGGAGCCGATCCTCGGCTCCGAGTCGGCCGCTTAGCAAAGCTCTGCATCGAGAAGAAGCTCGAGACCAACCTATCTCCCACAATCCCCTCTGCCCTTACCTCAGATCTAGTTTGCAAACAATACCAGATCCCCAACAGGAATGTCAACATACATACATACATACCAAGGCGTAGCTGAAACCAGCAGCAATAGCAGAGAGAAATCAGTAGCGGGAGAGCCAAACCAGACCTCTAAACTGGACGTTCTTCCTGACCTGAGGGTGGGAATGTAAGAACAAAGGCGAGATGAACAATCCACATGGAACGTTATGGTAAGGACATAACTTCTATATGTGAGAGTGTTCAATCTCGCCGTTTGTTCTTACACATGGGTAGCGTCCCTAGCTCCGTGACCCTGAGAGACTCACGGAAGAACGTTCCTGAGCACAGTGGAACCAAAGGTTGCCCTGTCCCTGGAAATCCCATCCACTTTGTAATGAGTGATGAACGTATGTAGTTTAGACCAAGTGGCGGCCGCACAAATAGTATCCAAAGGTAGGCGGGCCGCATGAGCCAGAGATGTAGAGACTGATCTAGTAGAATGTCCCTTTGGTTTGGTGGGCAAACTCTGATTAGAAGCAGAATAAACGAAGGTAATACAATCAGTTAGCCATTTAGAAAGTGTGCGCTTCGTCACTGCCATGCCCTTTCTGTTGTCCGCAAAGGCTATAAAGAGTTGGTCTGCTTTTCTGTGATCCTTAGTTCTATCTAGATAGAATCTAAGTTGTCTATGGACATCCAACTTGTGTAACATATATTCCAGCTTATTGGAATGTTTTTTGAAAAATGTGGGGAGTTCAATGGACTGATTAATGTTGTTGACTGAACAAACCTTGGGAAGAAAGGACGGGTTGGTGCATAGGGATACCCTATCCGGGTGAAAAATCAAATAAGGGTGCTTAATGGAAAGAGCTTGAAGTTCTGACACTAGTCTGGCTGAAGTGATAGCTACTAGAAAGAGAGTTTTCCATGACAAGAACTTTAAAGAACAGGACGAGGCTGGTTCAAAGGGTGATAGCATTAGTTGGGATAAAAGAAGGTTTAGATTCCACGGACCTGTAGGGAACCTGACTGGTGGTCTAATATGAAAAGACCCTTTTAGAAAAGCCTTACAAAGCCTATGAGTCATAATAGGCGCTCCATTCTCTCCTACATAAAAGTTTGAAATAGCAGCTAATTGAACCCTCAAGGTGGCAGGAGAAGCTCCTTGGTGAAATAGTATGGATAGAAACTATAAAACTTTGTTTAGTGGGGCTATTAAGGGATCTAAATGTTGTGCAGTTGCCCAGTATACAAAGCGCTTCCACTTACTAGTGTAAATTTTTGTAGTGGAAGCTTTATGAGAGGCTACTAGAATGTTCTGAACCGCAGGAGAAAGAAGATCAGACCTGGCTAAGAAGGGAAGCAGAGCAGCCAAGCTGCTAGTCTGAGGGACAGGAGTGACAGGTGGGGAGCCCCTGACGAATGGGTCAGTAGATCTGGCTCCAGGGCTCCCGTATTTGGTGTGCTTGAAGAAAGGGAAACAAAATTTGACGAGGCCAGAATGGGGCAATGAGAATTACAGTCCTTTCCAGATTCTTGGCTTTCTGCAGAAATCTTGGTATCAGAGGTATAGGAGGGAAGGCGTACAGGAGACCCGGGGGCCAATCGTGAATCAGAGCGTCCCTGGGGACTTCCCCTGGCGGGGGTAATAGGGCGAAGTAGCTTCTGCATTTGGCGTTCATTGGAGACGCAGACAGATCGCAGCAAGGCTGGCCCCAATTGCGGAATATCATGTCCGCTATTGTCTATTTGAGGGACCACTCGTGAGGTAACAGGATGGCTCTGCTCAACCTGTCCGCTATGACGTTGGATAACCCCGGGATGTGCGTTGCTATCAGAAAGCGACCCGTGGACTCTGCCCATTGCCAAATTCTCATGGATTCTCTGCACAACTGGTTAAGATTTTGTTCCCCCTTGCTTGTTTATGTACCAGACTACGGACATGTTGTCCGTTTGAACTGCAATGGTCCCTAGAGGTAGAAGGGGAGAAAAGTGTTGCAACGCTAGGAACACTGCCCTCATCTCCAGAACATTGATGTGCAGGTTGTACTCTAGATTGGTCCATTCGCCTTGGACTGTCTGTCCCTGAAAAATGCCCCCCCCCCACCCTATCAGGGAAGCGTCCGTGGTCACTGTAGCTGTTGGAGTAGGTAGCACAAACGGCCGGCCACCGGTGAGATTGCAATTCTGTAGCCACCAAGATAGGTGTGTCTTTCAGATGTCCGTGATGTGAATTTCGTGTGTCAACGGTAACTGTTGGAACGACCACTGTGCGAACAGCAGCCATTGAAGAACTCTCATGTGCAGTCTTCCCAAGGGTATAGCAATGAGGGAAGCCGACATGAGTCCCAAAACTTTTAGAACCAGTTTGGCCGGGGATTTCTTGGACAACAGGAGTAGAGATATGTGATTTTGTAGAGAGGCTATTCTTTCTGGGGGAAGTCTTAGAATCAAGCAACGGGTATCCAGATCTGCTCCTATGAATGAGATATGCTGTGAGGGCTGTAATGCAGATTTTTCGAAATTTATGGAAATTCCGAGTTGAACACAAAGTTCGAGTGTGTAATCCCTGGCCTGTATCAGTCGACGCTCGGTGGTGGCAGTAAGGAGCCAGTCATCCAGATACGGAAACACCTGGAATCCTAGGCGTCTCAAGTGAGACGCTACCACTGCCATGCATTTGGTGAAAACCCTGGGGGCTGAGGTTAGACCAAAGGGCAGGGCCCGAAACTGATAGTGACTGGCTCCCAGCCTGAAGCACAAGTGATCCCTGGACGCTCTGGCCATTTTGATGTGGTAGTATGCGTCCTTGAGATCTATTGAGCACATCCAGTCATCCTTCTGTAAGAATGGAAAGATCGATTGAAGCGTGACCATCCGGAACTTTTCTTTCTTGACGAAGGTATTGAGATTGCTTAGGTCCAGAATTGGCCTCCAGTCCCCTGTCTTTTTTGGAACTAAAAAGAACCTCGAGTAAGTTCCGAATCCTCTTTGGTCCGCCGGGACTGGTTGGATGACTTTTTTCTAGCAGCTTTGAAATTTCTATAGCTGCAGGTTCTCGCAGATGGGGCGGAACATCTGGGAATCTTTTCTGTGGTAACCGGGGAAATAGAAATGGAATTTTGTAACCTCTGGTAATAATGCTTTTTACCCATCTGTCTGAGGTAAGTCTTTGCCAGGCCTGAGGGTATAAAGCTAAGCGACCCCAGACTGCCTCCAGAGCAGGACAGTCGGGCCTCCCTTCAGGAGTGCTGGAAAGGCTTCCCAGGGACCGTATCCCTGTCACCTTGGTTTTGCGGACCCCCTCTGCCGCCAGGGCAACGTCTTCCACTTCTGCCCCCCCCCTTTGCCTCTGGAGGGGGCATCAACCTGTGTGCTCGGGAAAGAACCATGGGGTTTACGAAACCACATTTTTCCACCTCGTTGCCCTTTGGGGTACGGTCTGGATGGGGTAGAAAAATGGACTCCGACAGCAGATTCTTTCCCTCTTGCTCACACCGGGTAAGGGTCTCCTTTACTTTGGGGCCAAAGAGAGTGGCACCATGAAATGGGGCGTTAGTAAAGGAAGACTTGAAGGCTTCCGCAAAGGAGCATAAGCGCATCCAGGATTGTCTACGGAGAGCAATCGCTGAAGCCGCAGCCCTACTCGACCCTTCGGCTGCATACGAGATGAGCCTCATGGACGAGTTCACAATAGATGTAAGGGTATTGAGCTGTGCTGTAACCTTTTCCGCGACAGCAGCATCTGTAGTACCCTGGAGGGTATCTCCCAACTCTTTGACTAGATCCCTCTGTAAACATGTGAAATGTGTCAAACAGTTCAGCGATCGCATGGAAAAAGTCGCTGAACTAAAAATGCGCTTCCCATACCTGTCCATAGTCCTAGAATCTCTGTTAGGCGGATGGACAGATGAGGAAGATTCAGACATCTCCTTTTTAGTGGCGGCTGCCACCACCATAGCGTCCACTGGAACTCCCTTTGTGAGGTATGCCTTGTCCTGAGGGGCCGTGATATACTTGTTTAGCTTTCTGGGGACTGGCTCCACTGTGTCAGGTGTCTCCCATGCCCTTCGAGCAATCAAGTCCATCAACTCATCGAAGGGCGGAGTGACCCAGGAGGAAGAAGGGCGAGCACCGAATACCTTCAGCAAGACTGACATCCTCAGAAGGGCTTGCCAATCACCTCTGTGTTTTAGGATCTCCAGGATGTCAGAAAAAGAGACATCCTCTGAGGGTGATTTTGGGGACCCTTCTGACTCATCCAAGTCAGTGTCCGATGTTAAGGACTCTTGTGGAGAATCCAAGTGCCTCCTCTTACACAATCTTTTCCTCGGGACTTCCTCGGGGGGGGCATCCGATGAAGCCTCCGAGGAAGAGGGGGCTCCCTCTGGGAGCGGCTGAGACACTGGTGTTCGACACTTTTGAGTAGCCGTAGGTGCAGAAGAGGATAACGGGCCTTTATGGGAGGGGAACGCTGTTTCTGCTGAGGTAGTTGTCTGGGAAGACAATACCTTCCTCATAAGATCGAAGGCCCCTGGACCCCGAGCCGAGGAATCCCCCGGTTCTGAAGAACATGGAGGAATCTCTGACGCAGAAGCCAAGGGCACCGATCCCAAGGACGAAGCCTAGGTGATTCGTGCCGAGGCACCGAGAGGGAGAGTCAGCACCGAAGTATCGGTTCGGCTCTCGGTCCCGGAACCAAGGATAGATAGTCGGTTCCGCGAGTCCGGGAGAGGTTCCGACGGAGTAGAGGTAAACGGTGCCGACCGAGAAAGGGACGGTTCCGGCACCAAGGGCTCTACAATCAACGTCTCCCGGCTCCGATGGCTAAACAGGTCTCGGAGGAGGATCAGATGGAGACAAGGGAAGGCCTTAGAGTCTCGACACCAACTGAGAGGTGACTGCAATAAGTTTGGACAGGGCCGTGTTCTCCATCAGCTTCTGCACCACACGGTCGGTGTCGGAGAGGGGCCTGGAAGACCGCGTCGAAGAAATCGAAGACAGTGCCGACCTTAAGAGAGCCGGAGGTGGCAGTTCTGTCACCGGTTCCAAGACTCGAGGCTCGGTGACAGACACTAGTTCGATACTCGGCCCCGAAGTCTGTGGAACCGGTGAACGAACTTTAAAAGAAGAACTTGGAGCCGATGACGTAGGCTCCGAAGTCTTCGACTCCTTCGAAGATTTAGAGGTCTGGTCTGACTTATCTAAAGCCTCTTGAAAGGCAGGCCTTCAGAAGACCCCTGTCCATGAGCTTCCTGCGCCTATCTGTCATGACCCTTCCACTAAAGGAGTGACATATGGAGCAGTCCTCCTGAAGATGGAGAGGGCCAAGACAGTAGACACAGGAGCTATGGTGGTCTGCGACAGACATCTTCTGTCCGCACTAACATCTCTTGAAACCTGATTTAACCTTGTCAGACATGTCAAAAGGTCACAAAAAACTAGTGAAATAACACCAATATATTAAATCTTAGCCAAAGGCCAAGAATAATGTTATGAAGAAAAGAATGTAGTCAAATCCGAGAATTAGTGAGTGGGGTAGGCCCTAGGATCCTAACTTTAAACCTAAACTGTTTTAAAACACTAAAGATTTTAGTCAATCGGAACCGAAGACCCAAACACACAACACACACCAACAAATGTCACAATCCAGTAACTTTAGATCAAAACATTTTTAAGAAAAAAGATAAATCTTATCTGAAGTTGGCTCAGAGCTCTTCAAACGATGTGATCAGATGCAGCGGCAAACTAGATCTGAGGTAAGGGCAGAGGGGATTGTGGGAGATAGGTTGGTCTCGAGCTTCTTCTCGATGCAGAGCTTTGCTAAGCGGCCAACTCGGAGCCGAGGATCGGCTCCGAACCCATGTGTAAGAACAAACGGCGAGATTGAACACTCTCACATCTACAGTTAACCCGGCATCCACCAATCCACATGGGTTGCCGGTTAGAGAGTTTACTGTAAAAGTTGCAAAATCCAACAGTTTGGGGATTCCCCTCCATCCCTCAAAATATTCTACATACCAGTAACCCTTTTCAGCTCACAAACTTGCTAGAGAGACATTTAAATAACTGGATATGCTCCTGCTCCTCACCAGGCTGAACACTTTCCCCCCATCTGACTTCCCAAACTGTAGTGTCTTCCCACAGTCTACTAATTTAACCAATCAACCAGAAATAGAACTACAATCTTGCTAAACCTACATCTACAACAAAACAAATTCCTGTTGTCTCTAATCAGCCTTCTTACTATCATCTACTCACCTGAATCCACATTAAAATCTCTCATTTTGCTTCCATCAATTATGAACATTGTATACTAGCTTCCTGTAAATGTTTATATATCTGATAATAATTTGGGTTACAAGAGTTAAAGTTCGTATTTTAACTTGAAACTGTACTTTTATTTTCACTTCAGTTGTATTACAGTATTATTTCTGTACTGCCTTAATATAGAACTTTTCTCCCCTGGCTTCCACTGAAAATGGGCTACTAGACCAGTCGGACCTCCCCAGTAAACGAAAGTGAAATAAATAAATACAATACATGTTTAGCAGCAGCTGGGTTTACTAAAGCTGTAGCTACTGGGTCAGCTCTGAAATTGAAAATCCTCAGTCTTTCAAGCTTTGATACACCAATCAGCTTTCTTAAAGGCAGCAGACTGACAAGTCAGTGAAATCATAGGCTGACCCAAAAATTCTCCCAAGGCTGATGGAACTGGAGAGATAGGAAAAGTTTCTAGAAATTCCAGTTCTAACTAATCATGCATAATGTCTTAGGGAATGAGAGACCTCAATATTCTCTCACTGAAAACACTGGTTCATCCTGGGATTTGTCACAGAAAGAATCAGATGCCACACTCTCTTGAGAATCTAAAGAACTTGTTTTTTTCCCCCTCATCTGCCTTTTCACAATCCACTACAGACTGCATTTCCTGAACCTTTTCAGGGAAAGAGGAATCCTTTTTATTTACCAGAAACTACTTTACAAGATGGGTCAAGAGCCTGCATAAGACCCTGTGCCAAGCCCACATAAGAGAAGAGGAGCTATTTTGGGGGCTATTGGTCTTTTCTGACAGGGAATTGTAGAAACACAGACCCAGTGTTACACACACAACAGCTCCGTCATGGATGGGCTTAACAGGAGCACATTCCCTGCCCTTCTCCAATGACCAGCCCTATGTGGCAGCAGGGGCTGCTTAACCTTTATTGTTTTTTTTTTTGTGGCTAGGAGGTCCAACTGAGGGACCAGTACTTTGATTCACGGTCAAGCCGAAAATGGTGCCAGTTCCCCCCAGAAAGGTTAGCAGCCACAGTCTTGTATACATGGACAGAGCCCTGACTGTAACATAACAGGAGCTGGCTGGCACAGTCCAAGTTTTGCAGTTTCGCAATCTACTGAAAAAAAATATTTTTAAGACCTTATCAAAGGTCAAAGCCTAAGGTAAAATCCAATGGAATCCCACTTCCCAGGCCAACTTTATATATTTTGACTTTTCAGCACCCTTGGTCTCTGAAAATGCTGAAATTAACCATTTATCCTGGGAACTTCTGAAAACTACAAAATTAAAAACACCCCTCTCCTCCTTAGTGAAGGTTAAGCAATAGTAGGCAACAGTAAATAAGGGCCGAACAGTATTCATTCAAAACCCCTGACTTAAGCATACCTTTCTGTCCAGTTCCATCCGTTTTACTTTGTATCAGGATTACACCCTCTGCATTGCTTTATTCCATCACAGCTCCGCAAATGATTTGTAGCTCTTCTTGACAAACCTGGCCAATATTTTGTTTACCTGAGCATTTGCTGCTTTCGTCTATGTTGCTTATAATTTTACTCAGACCCACTCTTCTCTCTCATATTTCTTAAATGTCAAATGTTCTGCATAATTTATGATTTCTTTATTATTTGAAGCTAATCCAAGGACCCTACTCAATCATGACACAAGCCATTTGACTACAGCAAACACAAATGCCACTGAAAGAGTGTAAGATTTACAACATGAGAGAAGCAGACATAATATCTTAAAACAAACGCATAACATTATACAAATATTTAAGGAACACATACATACACAATTTAAACTCTGCAAGATATGCAGTAAGGTATAACTAGCTACAGATTCTGTGTCAGTGAATACAATCTTCAGACTGTGACTTACTAAATTTAAAAATCACAGTAGGTTTAACATATGTAGCTTGCATATTACTGCAGCCAAAGGTTCGTTAAGTCTGTTATTGCAGTTTTGAAATAGGCCGTATTTATCCACTTACTACCAGTCTTTCACACTTACTACTTCATTGTGACAAACCTACTCTGAAATCCAGACCCTCACTTCTAAAGGCTGGACTACGGCTAAATTGACAACAGCACAATTTAGTGCTCATGATAAAATTGATACACAGCAAAAGAATTTGCCAATGGAAAATAAGAAGTTATGTACTCACCATAACGTTCCATCTGAGTAGGTAGCTTCATTTGTCTGCAACCTGTGGGTCTTGGATCCGATATCGGATCCAAGCCGGCAACTTGTTTCAAGCTAATGGATC
The DNA here is from genome assembly GCF_019279795.1 of Protopterus annectens. NCBI lineage: Eukaryota > Metazoa > Chordata > Ceratodontiformes > Protopteridae > Protopterus > Protopterus annectens. The sequence goes on along the minus strand of NC_056740.1, from coordinate 435,891,653 downwards.
CGAGCTCCTAGCTCCTCCCCTCACCCATAGCAGCTGCTAAGAAAAAGAGCCATCCAGCCCGTCCCCCAAGACCAGCTCGGATTAGGGTTCTCTACTCCCAGGTTCTTTTTGGTGCCAAAAAAGACGGGGGACTTGAGACCGATCCTAGACTTTTCCCGCTTGAACCTGTCAGTAACCAAGGAAAAATGCTGACAAATGAACTCCCTACTTCAGATGCATTGTTCTCTGAAAAGGAAGATAAACTGGCAATGCAGTGGACACCAAAGCAGAGATGCATTACACAATGGGGACAGCAGATGTTAACAAGCACAGCAAGAAAATTTTCTGCTGGTCAAATGTGGTTATTATGAAAAGAAGTTAGAACTGTAATGAACATCAAGAGAGAGCAGCATAATAAAATGGGGTAGCAGGCTTGTGTGGTACAGCAGGTTCAGGCACAAGTACAGCACAACTACATGAAGCAATCTTGCTTTAGAGGCAAAGAGGTCCCTGGACCTCTCTACCAATCTGGTTAACAAAGCAATCAAATCATGGCTACACAAATAAGTCATGATTGCAGCTCTGCTACTGCAACCTAGCATTTAATCTTTGCACATGCTAAAGGTAGGTGAGCAAGAAACATATCATACTACACTTAAGCACAGCACAGACAAAACAACAGTTAATGAACAGTACTGACCCATCAGTTAGGCATCAGCTAGATAAAATCTCAGGATAAGCAGCATCAAGTCACAGGTATTGCAGAACTCAAACTATATGATCGAAATGAGGGACAACAAAGCTGAGGGTAAAGCCTACAAAGACTAAAACACTGAGTAAATACTCTTATGAAGTTATCCAATGTATTATTTCCATCTTCAGCACAAGACAGTAAGCAAAAGCATATAAAACAAACATTGAAACATGCACCTTTCCTCCACCTATCCACATGCATCACTAGTGTAGTAGTACTCAAGAGGGGGAATGGGATGGCAGGCCTTTAAGAACATGGAAATGCAGAAATGCATTACTCTCCTGGAAAAATGATTGTTTAATGCTGGCTAAATTTAATTGAGCAGCCTTTTGATCAGGAGCATGACAAGTTGCCTTAATACACACATATACATTAGAACCCCACCCAGGGTGTCCCACACACCTAAAAATGGATGTTTCTTCATGCCCACATCAGACAGTGTAACAGCCAAACAGAATGTGTCTGTACCACAGTCCATAGTGGCCAGCAAGGTTACAGAGGGATACGAGGAGCCCACCAAGTGGTTTGAGGAATCAGCAGCGGCCACTGCAGAGTCACCTCCATTGGCTGAGGCAATGGCTTGAGCCCAGTCTGCAGGCAAGAGCTTATGCTTTAACCTTTTTCTATTTAGGTACACTGGAAGAAGGAACAGCAAGGCCACATTAGAATCCATTCTGTAGCCCAACTGCTGGTAAGCTACACTGAAGGGGTTCGGTCAGGAGATAAGTTGTCACTTAGTCCACAAAAGCAGTACACAACCCTTCAAAAAATTTTCAATTCCTCAACACAACGGTTAAACAAGAAGCATACAATCCCCTGTAAAAGACAAAAATTCTTCCTCAAAAGTGAAATACCCAGTGGTACTTCAGGAATATCTAATGACACTGCTGAAAAGCTGACATTCTTAAAGTAACATACCAGAGTTCAGACAGAAAACAGGTAAACATGTTTATAAAATATACCGAAAACAGAAAAATGGAAGGGCTCTCATATGTCTGACAGGAAGCTTCTGGCCAGCTGCTTTTCTTCAGAGCTGCACCTGCTGAACATTTTTATTCAGTGGCTGTTTACACAGCACCCTCAAAAAAAAAAAAAAAAAAAAAAAAAAAAAAAAAAAAGCTTAGCCTATAAGCAGCTAAACTGAGTGTGGGAAGGAATGAAAGCTTGTTGAAGATGGTTGGGTGTTACATTCTTGGCAAGATACACCCACAGGCTGCTGATGAAGTGAGAGCTACATCAAATTATGATTTTAATTTCCTAGCAAGATATACCCACAGGCTACTGATGAAGTGAGAGCTACATCAAATTATGATTTTAATTTCCTAGCAAAAAGACTGCACTCTAGTCCTACCACATTTCTCTCTTTCATTAGGACAACCTTCAGCCTTTTCTCTACTCTTCACAATTTCTCCAATGGAATCCCAAGTGCTTTTGAGAAGTTCATCCCAACAAAATCATAGGACAACTCCAAATCTCTACCATAAAGTGGTGCCCTCTTCATTCCATCCAATGTTTCCAGATGCACTTTGTGACAATGCCTTTGGTGATCTACAAAGTTTTGAACAACAAATTCTTCCATCTTCCCACTTAAGGTCAGAATCTTTGTGTTTTCTAATCTTTATTTACAAAGTACCCACTCTAACAATTTTCAGAACTCTCCTAAAAACAAAGGTTTGAATTTAAAATTAATCTCAGGAAAATCAAACTTGTTAAATAATTTTTGCATGGCTTAACCTTTAAAAATTGCAGCCTTCTGGCCACCTGCACTTATATACGTTATACATATCTTTATCTTGCGGTCCAGGGTTTGCTTTATTGCCCACATCCTCCTACTTTGCAAATCTGAGCAAGCTGCTCTCCAAAACAGTGCTCCTGTGTGTCCCATGGACTTACCAGATTAATAAAAAACAGACCAGTTTCAAACTGGGTTGCTACTTCTCATCACTTTTGTTTAGTACATACTTTTTAGTTAAAACAGATGCTAAGCAGTGTGACTGAGTTTTCTGTGATTCAGTGTGAAGGAAAGCAATAAGTTAAATACAGAACACCATATTATGGCTAAAAGTCCTGTTTTGCTGGCAAGCCAGAGCGATCCTTAGTTGTTTTAACTGCTGTACCATGAGAAATATTATAGCAATGCAGATATGTAAATGTCTGTGTTGCGATATTTAAGTACTGTTACATACAATTACTACTGCTATATCTGCGATAGAACTGTCTCTTTAAATTCATGGGCTACCTAAATTATCTGGTATACATTACCAAGTCAGGTGTTTTTTTTTTTATTATGTCAAGGGCTTCATATGCGAATGCACAACAGTTGCCCGAGCCTTTTTTTACTAAGCACTTTGTACCTGTGTAAAATAGTGTAACGTGTTGCTACTCTTAAACCCAATACTCCTCCTGCTTGGGTGATCATTTATTATTTGTTACTTTTTACTGCACTTCTCTCTCATTCCCCTTTCAGAGACCTTAACATAATAATTGTTTTTGTCTCCATCTTTTCATTTAGTGACCACTGTCCCTGCGAACGGGTTCTCAAGTCTCCCACTTGCTGAATCCTTGGCCACTGGCTGCATCTGCAGTGAAGAAACCAGCCACAAGGACTCAATGGCTTTAAACAGAAAATAAGGTACTGTAGGTGTCTAGCATTTCCCTCTTAACCTGCTAATGTAGAAAGTACCTCGTCTAAAGCAAAAATAACTGGCTCTACCCACGGCTAGGGACGGCAGCCGCACCCCCACCCCCATCTGCTGTAAATACATTCCCCAGTTAACTTTTTCTTTTTAGTTATCAGTAAACCAAGATAAAACTCTAGGTGAAAAATGCCAGTAGATACACCAGAATTGCCCACTTGTAAAACAGAGGCAAAAAGGTACTTAAACTGCCCCTTTTTGTCTGCTTCAAACTAGGTATCTACCCAGAAAGGACACAGCTGAAATCAGGTCTATAGATTGTTAGGCGTTATTAGAATCTAGTCGGGAAAAACAATTTGGCTATTTAGACACTTACCCTGCAATCTTTAGCCTGGGAGGGTTCTAGCCTGCTCCACTCACTCTGCTCCCCTCCTCCCACCCGCCCCCAATACCTCTGCATTTGTTCATAGCCTTAACACCACCCGTAATTGCCAGCAATTAGGCTACACCACTACTCACCCCTCCCCCTACATCCAACACAATCATGCTACTACCTAATATAATAACAATCCTAACCTCCATAGTTCTAGCTCACATTACATCCTACCTAGGCTCCACAGCCACATGCCCCAACAACTTCCACTGTACTCTCTCAACACCCTCCCTCAAACATTTACACTATAAACTACGCAACCCCTGCCACCAAAACCATCCTCCCAATACACACATTCCATTACCAAACACCCAACACACTCAAAAATAAAATATCCCTAAGATACCATAAGCAATTTACTATGTATATAAAACATATCCTAAACACCCTCTATAAACTAGCCCTCGCTGGAGACATCCATCCAAACCCTGGTCTTCCCAAATCCAACCCAACCACAAACCCTAGTCCAAGCAACCCCCTCCCAAAACTAAACTCCTAGACAACAAGAAAACAACAGACCTACTTATAATGTCCCTAAACACCAGACGCATATGCAATAAAATCCAAGTACTACACTCCAGCATACACATATATTCCCCAGATATTCTTTTCCTAACTGAAACCTGGCTCAAACCTTACATCAAAAGTGAGGAAATACTTCCACCTGAATACAACATCCTTCGCATAGACAGATTGTCCAAAAAAGGAGGTGGTGTAGCAATGATATTTAAACACCACCTCAATATTCAACTCCTGAACTCATCTGCCCCTCACCACAACAATGAGGAAATCCTTTATGCCAATCTCAAACTAAACCCAAACAAAACAATCAATATCATAGGATGCCATTTCCCACCAGGGCAAAATATTACACCCCTACAAAATCTCCTGAACTGGGCTGCTCTCTCTCTACCCCAGGAAACCATCATTCTCTGTGACTTTAACATCAACTGGCTATCCTGTAATAAGTCTCCCAACCATTCACCTTAACCTCCATGGGTTCACTCAACTCATTCAATCCCCTATCCGAAATCAACAAAAACCCTAACAACCATACCTTACTTGACTGGATCCTAGTCAACAAAGCCCCTCACTCTTACCTAGCAGGCTGTGTACCAGACAGTCTTTGTGACCACTCCCCCACTTTCCTAATTCGGCACCACACAAACAGTCTGAAGCCCATTATCCACAGGCAAATATGGAACAAGTCCAACTTCAACCCCAACTCCTTCATCTCCTCCCTGCAAAAAATCAACTGGTCACCACTAAAATACCTCAACCTAGATGAGGCTGTCCACTTCAACAGTACCTTCCTCTCCATCCTAAACAGCAATGCTTCTGTAAAAAATGCCAGAGTCAGATCCAGGCATGCCCCATGGTTACAAAAGACCACCAGAACCCTAATGAAATCCAGAGACAAGGCCTGGGAGCACTGGCGACTAACAAGAAATAACTCAGACAGGCAATCACTCCTTGAACTGCGCAATAAAGCCAAAAAGCATATAAAATTAGACAAATCCCTCTACCATAAATTCACCCTAACCACTACCAACCACAACCCTAAGCAGTTCTGGTCCACTATTAACACCATCCTCCACCCAGGGAAGGAGGATACCCCCCAGCTGTCCATTCCCCCCTCCACCAGCAGTCTTGCCGAATCCTTCAAAAAACACTTCACTGAAACTATAACATCTCTACACAAACAACACTTCCCTACAACAGCCCCCCAACTCCTAACCCTAAACTCCCAACTCCTCTTTTCTTCTTCACCTCAGTACCTACCTCCAACATAAAGACTACTGTCAAAACTTAAACCTAAACTCGCTGCAGACAACATCCCCTCTGAATACTTGAAAATTGCAGCCGATACACTAGCCTAGCCAATTTCAATTCTAATCAGACATTCCATAACAGAAGGCCACGTTCCCTCGATATGCAAAATATCCCAGATCATTCCCCTCCACAAAAGGCACCCCCTCCACCGACCTCTCCAATTACTGCCCCATTGTTATCCTCTCCCCTCTCTCCAAGATACTTGAAAAATGTATCAACACCCAGGTCTCCAACTACCTCCTAGCTAATAATCTCCTCTCCACAACCAAACATGGTTTCAGGCCATATCACAGCACTACCTCTGCTCTGCTTCGCCAACACTATACTTAATCACAAAAACAATGGCCTATTCTCTATTGCCGTATTTCTAGATCTCTCAAAAGGCCTTTGACATGGTATCTCATGAGCTAATACTCTCTACTCTCCCCAACCTCTCCTTCTCACAATCAGCCTGCAACTGGTTCCATAGATATCTATATGGACGCCAGCAATCAGTAATCTGGGACGATAACATATCACCTCACCTCCCAGTTACTCTCGGAGTTTCCCAAGGGTCTATCATTGGCCCTCTACTATTCTCACTTTTCACCAACAACCTACATAATGCCACCACACAATCATCTCTTATACAGTACTCGGATGACTCTACTCTCATCTGCTCTGCCCCACTCTACCAAAACTACAACAAATCACACAGGAATAATTCTCTTCTGTAAAAAGCTGGCTATCCAATGCTCAGCTCCTACTCAACCCACGACTGACAAAACTTCTCTTGTTCCAACCTTCCAAAGTCACCCAAAACACCCCCACTTCAACACTCTTGCCAAAGACAATACCATCATCTCTCCATCAGAACGCACAAAATTACTCTGTGTGAAAACAGACAACAAACTTAGATTTGACACTCGCATATCTCTCACAATAAAAAAAGTTCACAAGAAGCTTGGTGCATTATATCGAAGCCGCCAATTCCTAACTAAAGCAGCTAGAATCTCCATAGCCAATTCCCAGCTAATCTCCACCCTACTTTATGCATCCCCCATACTTACCAACCTTAGACAAACCTACACAAGCTGGATGCTTGTTGCAACAAAATTGCTAAATTTGCCACTGGAACCTCCTGCCGCAACCATCATTGTATCTCCCTTAAAAGAACTAAGCTGGCTAGAACTCCCACAACTCCTTCACTTTAATCAACTCACCCTCGCTCAAACTTACTAACCACCCCCTTAACATCCCTTCCCTTCAAACCCTTCTCCAACCCTATCACCCCTCTAGGCCACTAAGATCAAGCAACAAAAACAAACTCACTGTTATCAAACCCAAAAACTTAGCAGGAGAAGCCATATTTTCATGTACCATATCTAAACTTTGGAACAATCTTCCACCCTCTATAACTACTCTACCGTCCAGCAGCCTTTTCAAAACTGCGCTCAAATTCCACTTAAATTTGCACTGGCTTTGTCCTTGTTCTAATCCAGACTAACACCCCCACCTAGACTCTTAACCCAACTATACTACCGCCACCACTAACCAGTGTCAGAAATAGCTAGTTGTCTTTACATACTTTTAACATCTTGTCTGACAACTTTGTTACTAATAATTATAAACGACAAGAAACTATCTTAATTTGCAACATTTATTGTATATACTGTTGATAAATCAATATCTTGTTATTGTATTAAAGCCAACAACATGTAATGTTTACTATTGCTGCAACTTTGCATCTCTGTTTATCACGTACATGATGTGGAGCTTTTCTCCCCGGGCATCTGGGTAAACAAATGTAAATAAAATAAATAAACTGGAACTACTTACAGTGTTGTAGTGCATCACTATTTCAGCAAAGCCTCTCACATGGCCTCACAGGGAGTTAGCAAAAAGTACAGTTTTGTACCTACCATAAATGTAGATATCCGAACAGGATAGCATCTGCAATCATAACAAATGGGTTGTCCTGTCGTCAGGCAGCCCTTCGGTCGGCCGGATTCCAAAGTCTGGGTGCGGCTTCGGCTGATGTCGCACTTCACCCGACGTCATCTCTACTGGTCTTCAGGTATAAAGGCATCAGCCGACGCCATTTTCCTCAGTGTTTTTTGCCCCAGATGCCAGTTGCCCTCTTGGAAAGCTAAATTTTGGATAAATGCCAATGTTTCCAAAATAGTAGAAGGCAAACACAAAAAATAAGCATGTATGTACATATATACAAACAAATACACCATAAGAGACTTCCCCCCCAGCTAGCTATTAGGAGGGTAAATACCCTAGGAGTACCACAGAGGGGAAGGAGGGTGGGTAATCCTGACTGCAGATGCTATCCTGTTCGGACATCTACATTTATGGTAGGTACAAAACTGTACTATGTCCTTCAAGGATGCATCTGCAGTCATAACAAATGGGTAGAATACCATAGCCAAACTAGGGAGGAGGAAGAAGAATTATGGTGTAGTTAGGATCCCTTGCAATACAGCAGTGGCAAACCCTGCTCGGGATCTAGAGTATAGAGGTAAATTATAATGCTTGGCAAATGTATGCACGGAGGTCCAAGTAGCCGCCTCAATAATGTCCTTGGTTGCCACTCCTCGTAAGAAAGCTGTGGTAGTGGCTGTAGCCCTTGTAGAATGAGGTCTTATGTTCTGTGGAACTGGTTTTCCATGGTAGGAGTAACAGAATCTTATGCAATTTCCTATCCATTTGGAGATTGTCTGTTTGGAAATTGCTTTTCCTCCCTTCCTGTTGCATAGGCTACTAAAAGCTGGTCAGTTTTTCTGTTACCTTTGGTTCTGTCCAGGTAGTAGCGTAACTGTCTATGTACATCCAAGGTATGCAGCAGCCTTTCCCCTGTTCTGTGGATTGGGAAAGAAGGTAGGTAGGTGGATTGCCTGGTTTAAAGACACTCTGGATACCACCTTAGGCATAAATGTAGGATTAGTTCTCATGGACACTCTATCTTGATGGAAGATTAGGAAGGGTTGTACTGCCATTAAGGCCTGTAGTTCCGAAACCCTCCTTGCTGAAGTAATTGCCAGTAGGAAAGCAGTTTTCCATGATAGGTGTTGAAGATCTGCTGTTGCTGCTGGTTCAAATGGAGGGAGTGTCAATTTTTCTAGCACAAAGTTCAAGCCCCATGCTGGTAATGGTGGTTTCCTAGGAGGTTTTACATTCTTGATCCCTCTGAGGAATTGCCTGAGTAGAGGATGAAAAGACAGGTGGATCGAAGCTATATTCTATGGAAATAGCTGATGCATGTATCTTGATGGAGGAATAGGACAGGCCCGTATGTAGAAGCTCTGCCAAGTACTCCAGGATGTTAGCAATATCTATGTTCGACACATCTTTTCCTCTTTCAGTACTCCAAATGACAAACCTTTTCCATTTTCCTACATAGTTCCTTCTTGTTGAAGGTCTGCGGGCTTCAAGGATAATGTCTTTAACCCTTTGGGATAAGTCTGGGTTAGTTGCTGTTATGTGATGTTCCAGGCAGTCAGTTGCAAGGTTTTAGGTTTGGGTGCATGATGTTGTAGTTGTTCTGAGTTAACATCAAAGGCATCAGGGGTATTGACCACATTCTCCCCTGAGACATGCTCCTCAGCAAAGGATACCAGTGTTGTCTTGGCCAATTCGGAGCTATCAGAATTATCCTTGGACGTTTCTCTTTGATTTTCAGTAGTACCTTGTGCATCAAAGGAAGAGGTGGAAATGCATATGCTGTCAGGCCTTTCCAACTGAAGGATAGAGAGTCCACCTTCCATGCAAGTGGGTGGCATGTCCTTGTGCAGAATTTTTGAGCTGGTGATTGAGTGGGGATGCGAATAGGTCTATTTGTGGCATTCCCCATTTCTTTGTGATGGCCTTGAAGATGTCCGGGTGTAGCATCCATTCGTGAGCATCCGAGGTGGTTCTGCTTAACATGTCTGCTAGGGTGTTTTCTTTTCCGCACAAATATTGCCTGTAACTGGATGTTGTAGCTCAGAGCCATATTCCAAACGTCCAGAGTCATTCTGCATAGGGGTATGAATGAGTGCCTCCCTGTTTGTTGATGTACCACATGACTGTGGTGTTGTCTGTCCTTATCATTAAATGGCCTTCTTTGAGGAATGGTCTGAATTTCTGGATTGCTAGTTTTACTGCCAGCATTTCTTTTTGGTTTATGTGCAGGTGCAGCTGGTCTGGAGTCCACAATCCTTGTATGCACTTGTCCAACATGTGCACCCCCCAGCCTAGGTCTGAGGCGTCCGTTGTGATGGTTTGGTTTGCTTGAAAGTTGTGGAAGGGCAAGCCTGGGTTTGACTGGCATGCTTGAGCCCACCACAGGAACTCTTGTTTCAGGCATGGGATTAGTGGGATTTCGGTTTCTAAGCTGTGCCTGTGTTGAGACCATAAATTCTTTAGGTACCACTTTCTCATATGCAGTCTGGCATGGGGGACCAGGATTATGCATGATGCCATGAAGCCCAAGGCCTGCAGTACTTTTCTTGCTGTTAGTTTGTTCTGCTTTGTTAATGCCAAGAAGTAAAGAGGGAGTTGTTCTTGTTTTTCTGCAGTTAGGAATGCCATCTGTTTTACTGTGTCCAATTCCGCACCCAAGAATGTTCTTGTCTGGGATGGTATCAGTCTTGACTTTTTTAAATTGACTGTGTATCCCAGGGCTTGTAGTAAGCAAATGACTCTTTGTAAATCTGTTGTCAGCTTGCTTTTGTTGTCCGCTTGTAACAGGCAGTCGTCCAGGTATGGATAAATTTGGATTCCCTGTAGCCTGCAATGAGCTATTACTGATGCCAGGCATTTTGTGAATACTCTGGGCGCAGTAGATAAGCCAAAGGGCAATGCTGAGAATTGATAATGCTCTGATCCTGCAAGAAACTGATCCTGCAAGAAATCTGAGGCATCTTCTGCAATTTGGTCGTATGGGGACGTGCAGGTATGCCTCCTTGAGATCTAGAGTTACCAGCCAACACTCCTTGCCCAGCATGGGAAGAAGTTGCTGTAGGGTCAGCATTTTGAATTTTGGGACAATGTGTTTAAGACGGACAGGTCGAGAATAGGTCTCCAACTTTTCTCTTTTCTTGGTACTAGGAAGAGTCTGGAGTAGAATCCTTTGCCCTGTTGTGTTATTGGGACTCTTTCCACAGCTCTCATCTTTGTTAATTGAGCTATCTGCTTTAGAGCTTCTGTCTTTTGATTTGGAGGTAGGTTTGGCATTCCTCTTTTTACTGGTAAGGTGTGGAAGTGGAACCTGTAGCCTTGGTCTATGGTTTGCAAAATCCACTTGTCTTTTGTGATATAGTGCCAATTTTTCGAAAATAAGGCTAACTTTCCGCCTAAAGGTGCTGCTATTTGCTCCCTGGTAGGCGGTGTCAGAGCCAAGTCACTGTGATTGTCCTGTTGCAGTGGCAGTGGTTGTGTCTGTGCCTCGCTGGTTATTGCCTTGCCACTGGCGTCCTCTATAGGCACCTCCTCTGGATTGATTTCTGCCCCTAGAGCGTCTATTTCTGCCTCTGAGATTTTGAGGAGTCTGGAAAGGACCAATTTTTGGCAGGCCAGTTCCTGCTAAACCTTGGGGGCTGAACCTGTAAGAAATCCTTAACTGTTTGTACAGACTTTGCCTTCTCTTCCATTTTCTTCATTACTTGCTGAGCAGGGGTACCAAATAGACTGGCCTTATCCATAGGAGCATCTAACAGCTTTGCTTTAACATGATCCGGCAAGACCTGTTCTTTCAACCATGCATGCCTTCTTATCACTGTGCCAGTCATGGCTGATCTAAATGAAGCCTCCAGTGCATCATAGCCACATTTTAAAGAATGGTTACTAACCTGCTGAATGTTATTCACCATTTCTAAAACATATTTCTTATCTAAGGAGTCATCAGAGGACAGCTTCTTAGTTAACTGATCAAGCATAAACTCTTGGTATTGGATCATGTGAAACTGACAGTTTAAAGCTCTAGCTGAGAGAGTAGCAGAGGTGTAAACTTTTTTTCCCCCATCTCTCTAAGGACCTGGATTCCCTTTCAGAAGGGATAGGGTTTTTGCTGAGGTCGGCTACTGCCTTAGGCCCCTGGGATATAGTCTCAGGATCTGCAAGTGGGGCCTTGTATAGGTGGTGATGAGTGTCTGGCACCCTGTAAAATCTATCTGGTTTGGCAGGGGCTGGAGGTAAAGTATCAGGAGCAGTGCAAACATCATTAAATGCATCATCCACAACAGGCAGAACTGGAGGTATAGCTAAGGGCCTATGTTGTGGTAAGTGCAGAAAGGTCCTAAGCCTTTTCTTGAATCTGAGAAATCTTGTCCCTGCCATTGGAATTGTTCTCTCATGGCATGTAAGGTTTCCCCAAAGGAAAATTCCTCTGGTGGAGAGGCAGATGGAATGGATTCTTCAGCATCGGAATCTTCATAAGTAGAAAAAGGAGCCTCTGGCTGATCTGTAATGTCTGAGTCATCCAAGAATCATCAGAGGACACTGGCTCGGGGCTCTGTTCTAGGTCTCTTTTCTGGAGGCTGAGAGGCCCTGTCTGGGTGAGATTGGGATCCCCTAATTAAGGAGATTAAATCCTCTGCCAGAGTAAGCATTTGTGAACTAGAAGTGGGCCTATGTGAGGGGGTCTTAACAGGCACTGATTTAACAGTTTTGGCTGCTTTAGCCCTGGCAAAGGCCTTTATAGACATGGCTGCAGGAGGCCTAGCAGCACCACGTGCTGGGGTAGAGACATCCAAAGGGATGGTGTCTGATAATTCACTAGGAACCACAGTAGTAGGCAAAACTTCAGAGGCCGATTCAACTAAGGTAGCAGTAGCCTCAGTAGCAGTCATGGATTCGGCTGAAGATTGACCCGTTTTCTCGGTTTCGGCCGAAACCGAGACACTCGCGGCTTGCTTAACCATGGTTTCGGCCGAAACCGCGGACCGCGAGTGTCGGTCTTTTTCTTTGCGTTTTTTAACAATTTGGGTAGTCGGAGGATCCGACGGCATAATGTACGCAAAATCTGAGCCGAAAAACTGTTCAGCAAACTCCGACCGACGCCTAAGTGTTCGTCGGTTGAAGGAAGCACAGGCTAAACAGGCTGCTATGTCGTGGTCTGGGCCTAAACAAGGTAGGCAGTAAGAGTGGAAATCTTTATGAGGTATTTGTTTCCCACAAGTTAAACAGTTATTTATGAGTCCCCAACGGGGTACTTAGCTTTTTAGAAGTCTTCGAAGTAGTATTCGGTAGTAGTAATCTCTGGATCTGACCGACCGGCACTTGCGAACAGCTTCTGCTTCGGGCGCCACGCGGCAAGAAAGACTGGGGAAAATGGCGTCGGCTGAAGCCTTTATACCCGAAGACCAGCAGAGATGACGTCGGGTGAAGTGCGACATCAGCCGAAGCCGGACCCAGACTTTGGAATCCGGCCGACCGAAGGGCTGCCTGACGACAGGACAGCCCATTTGTTATGACTGCAGATGCATCCTTGAAGGACATCATGCACTGAAGTAAAGAGGAGTCTGTCAAAAATGTTGGGATTTAACTGGAAACGAGTTTAGTGAAACAGCAGAAAAGCTACTAGAAGGGTACTGTCCAGAATAAAATCAGCAAGCAGTGCACTGCAACCCTTCTTTCAACTGTGGCCCATCACTGTTCAACATATCTACACCAAACTGAGGATCAAGATTCATAAGTTCACAAGTTTATACTAGGATAATGACCACTAGAGCCCCTTATAAACCTAGCCGTGCAACCCAAATGTGACCCACAAATGTGATTTATGTAGGGAATGATGACTGCCTCTGTCCAGAGAAATTGGAAAGTCACCCTTCGTCTGGTGCCTATCCCCCATACATTGGTCCAAATTGTTCTTAAACAGGGAGGAACTCTGCCTCAAATGGATGGGGAGCCTGTTTCAGAGAATGGAAATTCTCTGAGCAACATCCAACATGTCCTATTATGTCGCAAGCAAAACTTGAGTCTTAACCTAGTAGTTCTGATGCTGTTTGTTTTGCAGATGTGCAAAAGGTTCATAAAAACAGGGTCCAGAGAAGCCTTGTAAAAATCACTGCTCAGAAATCTGTATGAAACCAAATAAAGAGACAGGGCTTTGAGGCAATCAGCATAGGACACCTTTTTCTCCATCTGTTCTTCTTTATAAATTTATCTTTCGGGGTGTTCTAGTTGTTGCATGCATCTAGTCAGGAACATACCAAAAGGGCATTATACTCTGATGCATCTGATGAAATCTCTAGACCGAGACACATGCCCTTGCTTATTAAGTTGAGCAACACAGATCATCTTCTTAGCACCTTAGTAACCTAGCCTTGGACCAACGTGTCCATCTACACGATTTATCAGATCGCTGACTTATCAACTTTTAGGGGTGTTTTACTGATGACGCAGTAACCTGGGGTGACAAATTTCCCAAAAGGTACTAGAATGCATTTCTTGGTATTGAATTTTAATCCATGACTTTGGCACCAAGTGTGTGTGTTAAACCTTCCTGAAGGGTGTTCACATCTTGGGGGGGGGGGTACAATGACTGGTCCCAGTTTGCAAGATCAGCTTACACGCTGATAATATAATGACTCCTAGTAATCACGAACCAAAAAGGTCTACAGAAAGACATAGTAGACACTGTACAGGTGGACTTCAATACTAAGAGGAGGAAAAAAAAAAGTTGCATACTTGCAGGAAGAACCCACAGAAAATATACAGTTCTGATGGACTTGGAGCGTAACCACCCCGGCGATGAAACAAGCTATGCAAGGTGGGGGGGGGGGATGATGAACGGTCTCTGCCTATTGTCAGCTGCGTAGACTGAAGCCACCATCTTAGCTCCTTCTTGCAGGTCTCCGTGATGAGAAATTTGTGGGACATGGGCAGATTCTGCATGGACCATTGAGCAAACAGGAGTCACTGTAATAACCTCATGTGGAAGCGCGCCAAGGGAACTAGCGTTACTGCTGCTGCCACTGAGCCCAGGACTTTTAAAACAAAACTTGCTCGAGTCTTCTTCCTCCCAGTTAAGATTGCAACCTGATGTCGAATGGTCGACACCTCGCCTGAGAGAATTTTGCTATCATGTCTTTGGTATCTAAATCTGTCCCTACAAATGTAACATATTGACAGGGCAAGAAAGGAGACTTTTTGTAGTTTATAGCAATGCCTAGCTGACAGAAGAGGCGGATTATGGTGTCCCTTTGTCTGGGTTAGTCGATGCTCAGTGGTGGCGGTAAGGAGCCATTCATCTAGATATGGAAACACCCGGAATCCCAGATGCCTCAGATGAGCTGTGACTACTGCCATGCATTTGGTGAACACCCTAGGGGTTGCGTTGAGGCTAAAGGGCAGAGCTCTGAACTGGTAGCGACTGGCTCCCAGCCAGAAGCGTAGAAATCTCCTGGATCTCCTGTCCATCCTGATTTGGTAGTAAGCATCCTAGAGACTGATGGAGCACAATAGCATATCCAATTGTCTTTTCACCATCCGGAACTTTATCTTCTTGACAGAATTGCTGAGTCTGCAGAGATCCAAAATGGGCCTCCAGTCCCCCGTTTTCTTTGGTACTAAAAAGAACCTTGAGTAAGCTCCGGATCCAATTTGGTCTGCGGGAGCTTCTTGGGTGACTCGTTTTCTTAGCAACTTTTGAACTTCTAGGGTTGCTTGTTCCCTTAGATTGGGTGGCACATCTGGGATGGATTTTCGTATGAATGAATGTGTAAGTGGCTGTGTGGCATGTGGGTGTGAAACTGGGAGAGTGACAGCGATGTATGAATGAATGCATAAGTGGGTGTGTGATATGTGGGAGTGAGAGTAAGAGTGATGTGTGAGTGAATGCAGGAATGAATGAAGAAGTGGTTGTGTGTCTGTGTGTGTGTCTGATCGGGAGAGTGAGAGTGATGTGTGAGGGAATGCAGGTATGAATGAGGAAGTGGCTGTGTGTGTAAGAGATCGGAAAAGAGTGAGAGCATGCATGCATGAATGAATGAATGCAAAAGAGACTGTGTGTGTGTCACGGGGGAGAGAGTGAGAGTGATCCCTGGCAGCAGCAGCAATGAGGTCTGTGCAAGTCTGGACCATACCACTGGACACATACCTTTAACCCTCTTAGATGAAGAAATCTGGACAAAGCCAAAAATAGGGGTACAAAGGTACAAAATAGGGACACAAGTACTGCTCTTACAAACTTAGAAAGTTGATAGAAATGCAGGTTTTGCATCAGCATGAATTTTATGAAGGGTATGAAGTATGAAACTCAAATGTCTGTCATTATTTTCTGACTTCATCCTCAATGATCTGCCAGTGATTTGCCAGAAAACAACAATTTTATGAGAAAAAGACCAAAACTAGGGGAAAAAATTTGGACATTTTAAATATTACTCTTATAAACTTAAAGTTAATAAGGTTACCATTAGGTTTGCTTACCTTTCAACCATAGTAGATCAATGTTATGCTGTTAAGCAGAATGTACACTTTTATTTGGCAATTGTCTTTTTATTGTACTTTTGAGCTTTTCTCCAACCCTGTCGGGCAGCCTCGTTAAACATATGTCAAATAAATAAATGTGCACTTTATTATGCACACCGCGCGCTGGCCAGTCTGTGGAAAATTGTCTTACATTGTTACCAGTTCCTTGGTGCAAAAAAGATTGGAGACCACTGCTGTAGGGCATCTCCTAGCTCTTTCAGAAGATCCCTCTGGAGACGGGTAAAATGGGATAAATAATTCAGTGACCTAAAGGTAAAGGCCGCTGAAGAAGGGACACGCTTCCTGTATCTGTCCATCACACAGGACTTTGTTCGGCGGATGGACAGAAGTAGAGGTTTCTGCTAATTCCTACTTTGTGGTCACCGCCACCACCATAGCATCAAATGGCACGCCCTTGTTCAGGAAAGATTTGTCGTCTGGTGTAGCTATGAACTAATTGGGCCTCCGTGGAACTGGTTCCATCGATTCTGGGGAGCTCCACACCTTTCGACTTACTACCCCTAGCAGCAGGTCGAAGGGCGAAGACACCCAAGAGGTGGAGGGTCAAGAACCGAATGCGTTCAGGTACACAGACTCGTTTTCAGAAGGGGAAAGGGGCTTCTAGCCACCCCTCTGCTTGAGGATTTCCATGATGTCCAAGAATAAGGCATCCTCAGGAGGGGTACAGTGGGGACCAGAGTCCTCCAAGTCCGTGTCCGATGTCAGAGACTCAAGGGAGTCCAAATGCTTCCTCTTACATGTCCTCTTTCGAGGGACCTCCTCAGAAGGGTGCTCTGGGGAGGTTTCAGAAGGGGGGTCCTAGGGCATTGGTTCCCTACACTTAGAATGAAGGGGTGGTGAGAAGGAAGACACTGGCTCTGTAGGGGGAGAAGTAGCTGAAGCCAACGGAGGAGCTGTCTGAGAGGACAGCACACTCCTCATCACCTCGAAGGCACCATGATCCCAGCCCGAGAGGTTCCCTGGCTCTGAAGAGTCGAGAGACTTCTCCTGTACAGAGGGCGATGTCTCCGCGACTGATGTGGGAGCAGAGCTCACCTGCGCAGAAGTTCCAAGAGGGAGAGTAGGATTCCAAGAGGTAGAGTAGGATTGGACAAGGGTCCGATGCAACTCCCACCCCTCAGCCGACGAGGGAGTGTTGGCCCCCAGATCCCTTGATAGAAGGCGGTATCGAGGAGATCGGAGCGGATGTTGGAACAGAGAGACCGGAGGTTTGCGGAACAGACGGTTCCACCACAATAACTTCCATGCACTCCGGCTCCAAGCTCAGGTGAGTCGAAGAAGGAATAAACTATCCGGAAAGGTTGTGTAGTCAGCTCCACATCCACACAGGCTGGGCTCAATAAGATTTTTGCTAGAGTCGGTGTCTTAAGTAGCCTCTTCACCACCCTCTCCACATCATCATCTGAAAGGCTCCTGGACTACAGAGAGGAGTGGGTGGACAATAGGTGACTGTCCATGACAGACTGGAGAAGCGGGGACTGTGGAGCGGACTGCACCAGTTTCAAGGAAGGAGACCTTGTTCTTTTGTGACTCCTAGACGGTTCCGAGGACACTGATGGAACCGCAGGAGATAAAGTCTTGCCAGACCGGAAAGGTTTTGGATCTGACGAACTTAAAGATTTGTCTTTCTGCTTCGACGGCTCTGAGGTCAGAACTGACAAATATGTCAATTTGGAAGCTTTGTCTGGTTTTCTTAACCGATTCCCTTCCACTGATGTGTCAAAGGACCCTTTTAATAAACCTCTCAAAATTAAATTTGTTCTTACGCTCCTAGAGGACTCTAGCACTGAATGCATGACAAATGAAACATGAATCCTGCAGGTGTACTGCTCCCAGGCAATAAACACAGCTAGTATGTCCGTCAGTCAGGGACATTTTTTGGGAGCAAGAGTTGCACTTTTTGAATCCAGAAGGCTTGGATCCTTTGGATGCTTCTTTGAACATATCTGAGTAGTACAAATAGCAACCAGCAGAACAAAACCAGAGCTACAAGTAGCAAAAAAGGAAGAAATATAACACTCTACAACAAACAACAACAATAGCACTATATCTAAATTCCCTTTTTTTTTTTTAATTAAACAGAAGATAATGGTAGGGGGAGAGCTTCTAAGTTAAACGACAACTCCCACAACCGAGGCGAGCCTCTAACTTAAATGGCTAACTCCTTAAGCTGAAAAGGGGAGGAGGAGGGAATAACAGGAAACCCTCTAAACAAAAGGAGTCGAAAGCAAAGAGTGAATCCTCTAACTAAAAATGGATTCGTAAGTGGGAGGTTGTAGGCCTGAAGGAAAAGTTATGGCCTGAACAGCAACAACAACCAAACTGAGATAGGTGGTATCCTAAGAATAAAAACTAACTACTACTAACCTACAGTAAAGTCTTCCCTGTAAAAAAATTATGATATTTAAGCAAAAATAGAAGAAAAAAAATCGGAAATTGAGCCCAAGCAAGTCTCCAGCAATCTTGAAGCTTCAAGCGGCAAACAAGATCTGTATAACTCTTGCCAGGTATGATGCGATAGGATCTAGCCTCGAGCCAGTGGAAGATCTCGAGCTTTAGAATGCGGCCAAGTCAGAGCCGAGGATCGGCTCTGGACCCAGCAAGAAGGAAAGCGAGATAGGGACAGCATAACATAGATGCTGAAGCCATTATTTAACTCTGCATGACAATGAGATAGGTTATGTAGGGTTCTGGAAAACCCAGACAAGGGAGAAATTAGTATAGTAGGAAGAAAACACGATTACCAGGATGGTGTCAAACAGAGCAGTTGCGAGATGGAAAAAAAAAAGGTTTGACACATATGTGAAAACACAAAAGAAGGAAAAGGATTCTGACACCACGTACTGAGGACAAACAGGAAGATGAGTGTTATAGAGGACACTGAAAAACAGATATGGTTTGCAAACAGAAGAACATCTCAACTTAAGGATGAGAAAAAGTACTTCATGGGGGGTGCAGCTTTTGAATATGAAATTCTGCAGATAATAGAATACAGTTGTAAGCCTTAGTGGAATTCAGAGCCGACTGAAACAGAGCAACAAAATGCTAGCTCCATATGGCAGCCCACCTATCTTCTTCAAAAACACAATATGCATTTATAGACAGACCACATCTTCTACATTACAAAATAATAGGAACTGAAATCAGAGCACACACCTAAAGGAAGTTAACAAACATCAGTCTAAATATGCTACAGTAAAGGCAAAAATCCATTCTACAATACTTCTGTACCATTAGCAGTACAAACAGTAGTTCAATCCCAAGTTCCAAAATGTACTACAAGCACTACTTTGTTACCCTCATCCTCCTACAGTACAAGAAGCCCCCCCCCCAAAACAAATTCATAACATACACTTATTGAACAGTTGCCAATAAACCATGTTCTTCAAACATCAGCTGTTGTGAGCAAACTTCTGAACAGAATAAACTTCAATATATGCCTGTAGTTCAAGACGTGTTTCTTTTCAAACACTAAACAAGAAAGTACTACTGCACAAATAGCTAGATATGTATCCTAAAAAGCATTCTGCATACTTTCCACAACATTTCATGCACCTGGCTAAACTTGTACAGCTGCTTCTCAGACTGTAGTTTTTAAAATGTCTTCAGGCCTTTAATTCCACTGTGGTCAAGCCAATTTTATTATAATGGAACTGAAATTCTTCCCCTTCGATAAAGAATATCATGCTCCTATTAAAACGTCATCACCATATTTTATAAATAAAAAGCAAATCAGGGCAAGTAAGTGTGCAGCGATTTGATTACAGCTACTGATCCAAAGGCAGTAAGACAACAACCACACAGTGTCCCATCCTCACTAAGAAAAGCTGCTCTGCATCCCCTAACAGTTACATAAGAGACCTAGGAAACAAATCATTGCTTTTGTGTGCATACTTATGCTGAAAAGCATACCTACCTTAAAAAAAAAAAAATATATATATATATATATATATATATATATATATATATATATATATATATATATATATTTACACACACACACAATTTTAACCCAGTGAATTTGATAGCAAACCAACCATCCCTATCTTCAGTGAAGGAGAAGACAGGAAATTAAAAAAGAAATTGGCGATGTTGCAACAAATCAAGAATGAGAATCACCATTGTAGGAAAATTACTCCCTGAAAGCAAAAGGCTGCAATCCCTGCAGTCAACAATTCTGAATTTGAGAATTTCAGTTTTTGAAATCTAATAACTCATTACACTCCAAAAAAACGTGTTAAAACTCATCTCATTCTTCCACATCACACCATCAACATTTGCTATCAACCCAAGGAAAAATTATTTGAAGTCTGCTTGGGGTACAAAATTCCTATGGCAAAGACATTAAAGCAAAAATCTTAAACTTCATGGGCTTTGTTGCACACTTGGAACCATACATGTGTCTTCCAACTGTGTCGTAAACTGGAGAGAGATCAAAGAGCAATCTTTTCTAACCTACTCCAATTATTATAGTTATCAGGCAATATTTTATATGCACAACCAATTATCCTCCTTGTAACAGCAGCTTCGGTTCTAGATTAGAGTAAAAATTCTATAAAACAGTAGGCCACTCACTTAAAAATGCCCTATCCCTTTTGTACTGCTATCCTCCGATATCAATCCCTGGTAGGAGATGGTCTCTAACCTGCAGTCCAGACGTCTTCTTGGCCTCACCCCACTTGCCCATTTTTCTGTACCCCATTGGTAATCTCTCCTTTCTCGTTTCCTGTGTTGGCTTATCTCTTAGAATACTTTCTGCTACTTTATAAATATAATATTCTGCATGGTGGTGATTATTCCATTTAAGGATATGCATCTAAAATCCCACACACTACTTCTTGAACTTCCTCTCTGCTTCATTGTCATCCCTTTCTACTTTATACAATATAGCCTTCTGCTTTTGTTATGTATATCAGCCTTAACAGATCAGCTCTAAAATATCCCTTCAAATCAGATAATCCTAAACTACCTTGTACTATTTTAAATCGGATAAGTTGATCCTTCAGTTTTGTCATGTTCCCCTCCTAAACAAATTCCATGTCCACAGTTTCTCCTACAGTTAATAAAAATATAACCAATCTGTATATAGAACTAAAGGGACAACTTTTTTACCGCTTGCATTTTACTGTCCATAGCCACAAAAAACAGCTTTCAGTTTCTCAGTTTTTTGCATTATATTTTGCTTTAGTCTCTTCCAATATATCATTACTACAACAGCAGAAGCCTTTCTACTCTATACTCTTGAATACTTCATAATATTGCATTCCCATACTTTTGGATATGGCTGAGTCAATCTGTGTGGGTAAATATAGTTAAAACCTTTGTTTATCTTCATTAATTTTGAAAACTGGCAAACTGCAGTGGTGGACCACAATTATAGGTTCATAAGTAGGTACTAGGCTATCGGCCCAAGGGCCTACATAAGCCTAGCCAGCAGGGTACCATAGCTTACGCCACCCAAGAAAGTTATTTTCCTGTGCCACTGTCCAGCAGACACACAGAAGTGATCCCCGGGGTGTATTTCCTATTTCCCATCTACTCATCAAGATTTTTCTTGAAGAGTGCTAATGAAGAACTTTGCTTGACATAGATGGGTAGCTTGTTCCAGAGTATAGGACGTCTCTGGGACAGGAATCTATCCCTCCAGCGTGTCCTGTTTATTGTGGTGACAAGGTTTAGGTCCCTAGAGCGTGTAGCTCAGAGGGATTGGGATTTCTTTAGGTGTAGCATGTCCAACAACACTGGGTTTGACATAGCTTTATGTTAGGCAGAGATCACCTTGGAGTAGGCGATATGCTACGGAGTAAAGCTGGAGGTTTTTGAGGCAGTCAGTGTAGAGCATCTGTTTGAGGGCAGTAATCCTCTTTGTGAGGTACTTCTGTGGCCTTTCCGGCTGCTGCAGATGTCTTGTGAGGTACATTCCAAAAGGGGCATTGTACTCTATAATGGGTCTAATGAGTGAAGAGTAGAGGGGAACAATTACATCTTTTTTTCCTGGATGAAAACCCTTTTATGGATGAGGTGTGCCACGTAGAAGGACTTCCTGACTACTGTAGCAATGTGAATATCAAAGGAGAGATTACTGTCCACCTGGGTCCCAAGGTCTCTTATCACGCATTCTGTGTTAAGTAGATTGCTGACTATCTGGTAGTTCATGGATACAGAGTATTTACCAAAGGGGATGACACTGCACTTTTTGGCACTGAGCTTGAGACCATGGCTCTGACACCAGGCACATGACTCAGTGAGGCCCTCCTGTAGGATGTTCACACCATTTGGGGACTTTATTATGGCTCAGTTTGCAGTCATCTGCGAACTTCGTCAGCCAGAGGCCTTCTGTGTTTGGTATCTACTTCTCTGAAGTACAGGCTAACAGGAGAGGTCCCAGGATGGAACCCTGTGGCACTCCACTTGTCACTGCCCTGAGGTCAGATTTGGAGTCTGCAACTTTTCTAGTGTGGGTTCTGTCAGTGAGCCAGTTGGCAACCCATCTTGTGACATAGGGATTTATACCTAGTTTAGTGAGTTTAGCTATAATTCCAGAATGGGTGACAGTGTTGAAAGCCTTGGCGAGGTCAAGATAGACTGCGTGATCCACCTTACCCTCATCCACGGCTTTGGTAACTGCCTCAAAGAAGTCGATCAGGTTCAGGAGGCATGATCTGCCTTTCACAAACCCGAACTGGGTGGGATCCAGAGTTTGGAGGTTACCAATGTCTTGGTTTAGGAGTTCCGAGTTCAATGAGGATACGTTCCATGGCCTTGCCAACCAGGCTCGTCAGGCTAACAGATCAATAATTCCCAGAATCAGTGGTGGCTCCCCCTTTGTGGAGTGGGATAACTGTTGCTGTGCGCCATTCAGTGGGCACAAAGCCTGATGCGAGGCTATTATTGAACATGGTGCTTAAGTGGGGAGCCAGTTTGTTCTGAAGTTCGTGTAAAACGCAGCCTGGGATGTTGTCCGGTCCCATGGATGCTGTGTTTTTGGCTTTAGAGAGTGCAGCTTTTACTTGCGTAGTTGTGATTACAGGGACTCTGTATTCTTCCTGTATAGATATGGGCACTTTAGGGGGTGAGAGGGGGGTAAAGTTAGCACTGAACCGATCTGCCAGGATGTTGGCAATATCAGTTGGTTCTGTAATTTTCATGCCTTTGTGCTGTAACTCAGAGCAGATCTGGGTGTTTCCATCTAGATTGGTTGTCCTTGGATTTAGTGGCGATTTTGTTTTCGTAGCTAGCTTTGGAGGATCTTATAAGGGATCTCAGCTTCTTACTGAGGATGACCAGGGAGCTCCTCCACTCATGGGATTTTACTCTTTTGCAAAAGTTTCTTCCTTCTGTTGTACAGTTTTGTTTATGGCAGGGGACCACCAGATTGGCTTCATTTTTTTGGAGGATAGCGTCTTGGTTCTGTTTGGGACAGCACGATCCATGCATTCGTGTAAGTGCTTATAGAGTGCATTTGTGTAGGATTCAGCAGTTGTAACTGTATTGTCCATCTGCATGGGTGTCATGAAGTTCACCACTTCTGTCTTAAGAAGCATGAAGTTGGCTTTGGAGAAATGTTTTTACTGTGGTTTCCTTAATAGGGGTGGGGGCGGGATGTGGATATCAAGGGTGATAAGCTTATGGTCGGATCGGACCAACGAGGAGTTGACTTCAGATGTGGAACACTGGTCACTCATGTTGGTAATGACTAGGTCTAGGATATTGTTGCCCCTGGTGGGGGTGTGGATAAGTCGATCTAGGGCATTGGAGTTTATGAATTCCAGAAAGCGTTTAGCTAAGGAGTTGGTACACGAGTAGTTTTCCCAGTTAATGGTGGGGTAGTTGAAGTCACCCATTATTAGGGTGTTTGGTTGAACCCTAATATTTTCCAGTACATCAAGAAAAGAGGAGTGGGAATCCTGGGGCATGGTGGGGGATCTGTAGCAAGCTACAATTTGGATTGCAGTTTTGCCCAGAATTAGTTGCACTTGTATAACCTCGGATGCATTATGCTGAGCAACTAGCATGGAGGTGTGGATATCCTTAAATGAATATGGACACACCTCCACCTTTGGTGTTTCGGTCCAGGTTACATGGCCAAAGAGTATGGTATGAGTTATAGCCTGGTAGTGCAGGGGTGCTCTCTGGAGCCTTGAACCAGGTCTCAGTCACTGCACAGATATCGATGTTCTCCATTTTAAGGAGTGCCTCGAGTGAATGCATTTTAAGATTTAGACTTCTAGCATTGAGTAGCATTACCTTCAGTTGTTTGCCTGTTCCTGTTATGGTGGTGAATTTATTTGAACCCTGCCTAAAAAAGGCACTATAGGGGTAGCAAGAGCCTTAGCCAGTATCCGGAATCACAGGGGTGACAGGTGCAGGCCATCTGTGCAAAGCATCGTGGTCTGTCGACCATGTCATCCCAAGTAGACAGATGATGGATCCCCTTAGAATAACACCAGAAGCTTAACCAATTGTTGAAGTCAATCATTTTGTCCTTGTACTGTGGTATCATTCTGGGCGATGGCAGAATGCTACTCAGGGCTAGGGTCATACCTGCCTGGGCTATAAGACCAGAGAGTTCTTCCATGTCTCTTTTCATGTAGTCCAGGGAGGTACGTCTCAGGTAATTCACACCAACATGGACAATGACAGAGTCATATTTGTACTTGGTGTGGCGTGACCTGAGTGTGTGGGTTAATGTAACCTTCTCCTTGTCTAGCCTGGTGAGTGGGACATCAGTGTGCCTGACTATAGAGTCACCTAAGACTAGTGTGTTGGGTACATTGTTTTGCCTTACTGGCTGTGGTTGAGTGGCACACTGAGCCTGTGGGCTATGTGTCATTTGGGTTGTGTTGGGGGATGGAGGTTGCTTGCATTTCTGCTTTGGAGGTCTCTGTTGCTTAGGCAGATTATTAATTAGAGCCTCTGCGAATGTTTTTGTGTTAGTGTGTGTGGATTTTGGTGGTATAGATTTAGTGAGACTATGTGATGAGTGTGGTGTGGTGCAAATGTTTTCCTTCTCCTCATGACTTGTCAAGTTCAGTCTTGGTTAGAGAGAGCTTTACCTCCAGTTTGGCTAGATAAGTGCATCTCTCACAGGTTGTAGTGTTGGGTGGTAGGAGGAGAGGGTTGTCAGTGTACATGAGGCAATTTCTACATTGCCTCAAGATGCCCAGATTAATCAGATAGGAGAGAACACTGGGAGCTGACCCTTGGACATGCCTGAATAAAAACACTATTTTCCTCTAGATAAGTGAGGAAAGTGAGTAGTGTATCCATATTCATAAAGGATACTCACACCTCCAGGTTGGTGGCAACGCATGAAGCTTCGGAAACCATCCAGGTGCAACTAACAATAGGCAAAACTGCTCTACAAATTGTAGCATGCTACAGGCCACCCTCTCAAACTCAGGAACCCCACACAGCCTTCCTGAAGACACTGGAGGGTATAAATGTATCTCCAAACACCATCATATTGGGTGACTTCAACTACCCGAATATAGACTGGGAACATTACTCAAGCCCTAACTTTCTAGCCCAACGGTTCCTGGAGTTCATAAATTCAAATGCCATGGAACAGCTAGTCACTGTTCCCACGAGAGGAGAAAATATACTAGATCTCATTGTCACAAACATGGGGACAAAATGCTCCACACCGAAGTATATCCCTCATTGGTGAGATCTGATCATAAACTAATCTCACTGGAAATCCACATCCCGCCCCACCCCAAACAAAAGACCATAGTGAAGAACTTCTCTAAAGCAAACTTCACACTACTCAAGACTGGTGTGGTATCCTTCAAGGCCCCTGAGTCAGAGGAAACCACAACCCAAGCTGCGGAAGCCCTTACAAATGCCTTCTATGAACACCTCCAGGACTGCATGGATCAGGCAATCCCAAATAAAACCAAGACTCTTTCCACAAAGGGCAAACGTCCAGTCTGGTGGACCCCAGCCATTAACAAACTTTACAATAAGAGGAGAAAGCTATTACATGATAGAACAAAATCCATAAAAGGGAAGTCACCCCTGATCATTATTAGTAAAAATTACGAGCACTCATAAAATCAACTAAGGCCAATTTTGAGAGAAAAATTGCCATGGATTCAAAGGACAATCATAAGGCCTTTTTCAGCTATGTTAGGAACCTGGGTGGAAACTCACAGATATGCTCAGAATTAGTCCAAAATGATACAAAAATCACTGAACCCACAGACATTGCCAACATACTGGCAGACAGGTTCAGTGCAAACTTCACCCCTCTCCCCTAAAGGAGAGATAACTATCCCAGCCGAGTGTAGCCTCCCGGACATCTCAAATGCGCAGGTGAAAGCTGCTCTCTCTAAAGCTAAAAACACAGCATCAATGGGACCGGATGGTGTCCCCGGCTGTGTGCTACACGAGCTAAATGAGGAATTAAACCCGCACATAAGGCAGCTGTTTAATCTCAGCCTTACCACAGGATACGTGCCCAAGGAGTGGCGTCACGGCAACTGTGGTCCCACTCCACAAAGGTGGCCTCACGGACCCTGGTAATTACAGCCCCATAAGCTTAACAAGTCTAGTCTGCAAAGCTATGGAGAGGATCATAATGGAGCTCATAAACAAAGATATAGGGGACTTGCAGACATTGGACCCGACCCAGTTTGGCTTTGTCAAGGGAAGATCATGCCTTTTGAACTTGGTGACTTCTTGAAATAGTCACCAAGGCCATTGATGAGGAAAGGCAGTCCATACAGCCTACCTTGACCTTGCAAAGGCTTTCGACACAATACCCCACTCGGGTATTGTAGAAAAACTTACCAGCTTAAATGTAAACCCATATGTCACAAGATGGGTTGCAAACTGGCTTAAGGACAGAACCCACAGGGTTAGAGTTGCTGGCGCTGTGTCAGACTCCAAGCGGTCACAAGTGGTGTCCCACAGGGCTCGGTCCTTGGCCCCTATTGTTTGGCATCTACTTCTCAGAAGTACAGGCCAACATGGGAGGACTTTGGCTGACAAAGTTTGCAGATGACTGCAAACTGGGCCATAGTGGAAAGTGCATCGGACACTGATATCCTTCAGAAGGGACTCACGGAAACAGATAGCTGGTGCCAGAGCCATGGCCTGAAGTTAAACGCCAAAAATGTATAGTCATACCCTTCGGGAAAAACAAGGTAACCCCAAGCTACCATATAGGTGGCAATCCACTAAGCACAGAAGAGGTTATCAGGGACCTGGGGACCCAGGTTGACAGTGGCCTTTCTTTGACACTCACATTGCTAAAGTGGTTAGAAAGACCTTCTACATTGCCCACCTGATCATGAAGGGATTCACATCCAGATCTAGTGAGGTCATTGTTCCCCTGTACTCTTCACTTATCAGACCAATGATCGAGTACAATGCCCCATTCGGGATGTATCTCACCCGACATCTGCAGCAATTGGAGAGGCCCCAAAAGTTCCTCACCAAAAGGATAAAGGGACTCCAAAATCTGTCATATGCTGCCAGATTGAAGAAACTCCAGCTCTATTCAGTCGCATACCGTCTGCTCAGAGGTGACATGTGCCTGACATACAAGGCCATGTCCAACCCGGAATTAATGGACATGCTCCACCTCAAAAATCCAAATCCACCAAAACCACTAGAGCAAGCGACTTAAACCTTAGCACGGATATAAATAGGACGTGCTGGAGGGATAGATTTATCACTCAGACTCCCTATGCTGTGGAATAAAATCCCGGTCCATGTGAGGCAGAGCACCTCGCTGACTCTGTTCAAGAGAAATCTAGACCTGTGGATGGGAGATCGTAGGTTTACCCCGGGAATCATCTCTGGGTCACTGCTGGACAGAGGCACAACAAACTAATGGGCACAGTATTTTTTCATATAAGGGGTGGCGTAAGCCACAATAATTTGGGCTAGGCTTATAAATGCCTTAGGGCAGATAGCCTAGTATAAACCTATGAACCTATGAACCTATGAACAAGAGCTGTTTTTCTCTAAGCAAGTGAGAAAAGTAAGTACAAAAACTGTTTTCCTCTAGGTAATGAGGAAGACAGAGTACTACAGTAATTAGTAGCTTATTTAGTGCTTACAAATTCTGAACAAGTGCTGAGCATGAACAAGCAAATTTAATCTGTATCTGAGAATCTGTATCTGCACTAGACGAGTGACAGGACAGAAACAAGTGCAAATGCAGGCTTTCAAATCAGAAAGTTGAGAGAGATGGAAGAGATTGCCCAAACAGCCAAGAACTACAATTTCTGGGCCAGAACCACTCCTTATGCGGTAGACAGATTACCTAGTGCTTACCACTCCCACTGATAATCTAGAAGGCTTCCCTCCAACACAGAAAGGCTTTGGGGGCTCAGAAGCTTACACACAGTCCTGGATACAGAAAATCTATATCTGGAACACTAATTACAGGAAAGGTAGGAAACAGTCTTACAGTCTTTTGTTTTTTTTTTTTACCCTGACTTGTCTGATTTCCAAAGCCACAGAACAAAATCTGACCTCATAAACTTCAAATTAGACCCACATCTGATTGGCTCTGTCAAAATGAGGATATTGCCTATTCAACTTGGACAACATCTTTGAGAAGATCATGCAGGCTACAGACAATCATTCTGTACACACAACTTAATTGGATTTGCCCATGCTAGCATTAAGAAGCAAAGTTCTTTACAAGAAAACTCAGTTGCCTACCCACCTCACCACATAGGAAAGAGAATCCACATAGTTAAAGGTGGCAAGCACCTCCTCTAAAAAGTATATAGGTAAGCAGTGGTGTGTCCAAGGGCTCAGTACTAGGACCCACCCTTTTCAGCATCAACTTCTCCGATTTGTAGACGGGGAATCGGAACCTTTGTGCAAGTATGTTTACAGACTACTGCAAACTAAACATTAGTCAAACTTCCCCTCAGATACCAATTATTTAAAGCAGGGGCTAACTCTTGTAAACAAATAGTATACAGAAAAGAGGCTAAATTTAGAGTAAAAACCTGCAGTATTCATGTTTGGTATACAACTCTTCCTCTCAAAGTTTAATACAACAAATACCCTCACATCAAAATGGTAATGTAGTAATCTCAGTACATAGGTCAGTAATTCTTTATCCTCTGAGCAACATGTAGCAAAGGTAGTCAGAAAATTATTTTTAGCACAGCATCTAAAGGCATATCACCCCAGTGAAAAAAAGTTACTATCCTTCTGTATGTAGGCTTAAGGCCAAATATGAACTACAACACCCCCTTCAGGATGAGCCTTTCTATACATAACCTTCAGGAAAGGCGCATGGATTGCTAAATAAAACGACTTCCGGTTTCGCAGTTTTTTTTTTAATTATAATTTTGCCTAGTCTTTTTAATCCTTTACGCGATTTCTTAAAAACTCTTGTAGTGTGATCTATGCCTTTTGTTCCACACCATTAGGGACCCCATTTTCCTTGACCTTCTGTATCTTTGAAGGTCAACAGCTCCAATATTACCAGAACTAGATCTCCTCCAGCATCCAATCCTACCTCACACCTTGAACAAACTCCCTCAGCAAGTTAAACAAAGCAGCATCCTGCACCCTTAAAATTAAACATGGACTGGATAGGTACCAATAAATTTACTCCAGGACTGACCTGATTAACCCTTCTTGACTTACTCCAGTACTGTCATCACTAAAGAACAGGTAACATCTTTAAAAACATTTATTATTTCATTATTTATAACAACCTTCAAAAAATGTGTTTTATTTCTCCAACATTTAAATTTTCTCTCATCTCATCAATGTATTTTATGTTTATGTTCTTGCGCTTAAAATAACATCACGTGGGATATGGCATTCTACCTACACAACAAAGCATTATGAATAACATAATGAAGTTATTTCTTAGATTTGAAGACACTAGCTTATATTATGGTTACAACACTACATACCTTGTACGATCAATGGCAAATTAAGGCAGTTCATTTAAAGTACCCAGTCTACATTTACAGAACACCACACCAATAAGCAGCTTCCTGGTTCTGCAGTACTGCAAAGTCATAAATGCAATCAACCCTCCAAACAAAAGAAAAAAAATCTAATAAAGCAATAAAAAGGGAAGAAAGCAAAGTATTACCAAACACTACCTGTACAATAAAAGGTTCATATGTGCCAAGCAATCTATATGTAGCCCTCTACAAGCCTACCCATCAATCCTCAGTCAAAAGCTCCCACCAGCATCAAGGACAACAATACAAGACAGACTGATGGTTGACATCACAAACCCCATTATCTAGTTTACCATGAAAGTAAGGACACTACTCTGCCTGACATATAGTGGAAGTTTGTTCCAGAAGTAAGGATAAGTTGGGATGTCAATCCATTACTCAACACATCTTATTTATTGATGAAGGTTTAGTTCCTTTAGCCTGGGATTACAGCAGCCATTTGTTCTGTGAAGGAAGAAAAGATCAAAGAGGGACAGACCCTTCATGTCTCAAAAGGCTAGACATTCCCCAACAGAAGAATCTGAAAGAAAGAAACTGGGGCTGCTGACAGTCTGACCCAGTAACTAAAAGATCAGTGGCCTCGGAACGTTTAGTTATGAACTTCTTTTTTCACTAAATATTTTTTTATTATTTCAAATGAGATCTGTTAAAAACATTACATGAAATAAAGATAAATAACATTTATAATTCTAAAACATTACTAACTTCAATCCATTGTATAACTATTTACATTGGCATCTATTCAAATAACATTGAAATTTTATATTATGTAAAATTAGAAACATAAGATGATACATCTCCATCGATCTTTTCAAATATTTCCAGTACTTTCATCCAGGAGTAATGGTAAGATGTAGATCTTTTATTTCTGCTCTTCACTGTTAATAGTTCCATGCGAGCAACTGTTGATGTTAAATTCTTAAATTCGCTGAAGGTAGGAGAAGTCTCATTTTTCCAATGTATAGTTATGATTTTGCATGAGATTGCCAATAGTGACCATAAGATTTTAGTGTCTTTTTTGGTACACAGTTTGGTATAGGAGAGTTGAATAAAATTAAAGACTTTGTTAATTGAAAATTATCATTATACACAGTCTGAAAAAAATAGATAATAGACTTCCAATACATATTAAGACATATATATTCATAAAAAACATGCTGCCAATCTGCTTTTAACTTGATATGGCATCTCCAACATTGATCTTCAATAGAATACATTTTGGTTAGTAGTTATGAACTTCTGAGGTCTCTCTAGTAGAGGGACAGGTTCAGGCAAAGGAAATACTAAAGGGGGCACTATATTTAATAATGCATCTCATGAGATACGAGTAACTCTGCGGTGGTGGTGCCGCAGTAGCGTTTTGTCACCTCACAGTATGACGTTATTCTGTTAGATTCTCAGCTAAAGCGTCTTCTGTGCGGAGACCTGCGTGAATGGGCGTACCTTCGTTGAAGGTTGTGCGTCAGAGCTGGCAACTCGGTATGTAAAAATCTACTGCCAATCATTAGCGGACCGGAGTACCACTGTGGCGACCCCTAACCAGGAAAAGCCGAAAGATACAACAACATGAGATACGAGTAAAAGAAAATCAAAACTTCTCTGGATCTAAAGGAGACACCTTTGGATATTAAATGAAACAAATACTGGGCTTTCTTAACTACGTGGGGACACGGTGGTCAAAAGACATGTAAACAGTGTCTTCACTGGGTCAGTCAGTCACCTATCCTATGGGGAAAATGTTTTGTTTACCAAATTTAACTACAGTACATTTTTAATAAGACACATAGTCAAGGAGTCAATTTTTGCCTGTACTCAATTTTTAACTTATGAATAGAGTCAACTTTTGCCTGTACTCAATTTTTAACTTATGAATACTAACACAAAGCCTAATAAGACAATGTAGTAAAATGTGTACATGCTTATAATCAGAAAAAAAAAATCAACTGTGTTAAGTACATTAATGCACATGAAGAGCTTAACTGTTACATAAAGAAAAAGTTGTAAAACATACACATTTTATAGACACAATAAGGCTCCTCTGACAACTGTCATATGCCAGCCCTACACCTACTACATACAGAAGGCCAATGTACTAACAGTTTTCTGCCTTACCACCAATGTGTGGGGTGACCGGTCTTAATGTTTACTTACTACAAGTAAATTGCGTTTCTAACATGCAAAGTACAATGTGCAGCCAGACTCACTCTAGGGTACTTTATTCAGCATCTTTCAGAGGTAGTATAATGTCCAAGTGTTTAACCCAAAGGGCTACACTGCAAACTTGAATGCAGCCTACTTCCTTGGAAGGAACCCTACTCACATCGAACACTGAGGGGGGACAACAACCCAATAAAATTAACCTATACAGTTTTCTTTCTAAAATGCACCGAGACTATCATTTGGACAGAGATGTAATCCTTTAAAATATTACGACAGATACAGTAAATAACACGGATTGCAAAATAAATTCTACACAACTGCCCAAACCAACCTACCCGAAAGAGTTAAGGGATACCTGTCGGCAATACCTCACATTCTTATAAAGGGAAATACTTCCTAAACCAGCCTTCTGCTTCCTGGCTACGGGCCTCGCAGTTAACATTATTAAATGAAGGGAAGCTGTCCACGGGTCATAACACATACAACAAAACACCATTCGACAACGACACAGAAACAGCCAGAGGAACTTCAACGAACAACTATCAGTCGGTGTATCCCACTTCATAACATATGTCATGGCTGGTTTTGTCATCAGCCGGTGTCACTTAGCTTTACGTTTAAGCAATTTTACGTTTAACAACCTGAAGCTAAACAATTCACAACTAACATCACCACTACAAGTGCCTGTGAGTGGCATCAGTTTAGATCCACGGGTGGGGGTGAATAAACGTTATTTCTAGTTTTACTGTTCATGCCCCTTCCTAGCACACCATTTCCTCTGGCATTCTGCTATGTACTCTCCCGAGATAACATCCCATTATATCAGCCTGTGCTCTTCACACGGCCACGGCTGCCGCCCGTTCTGTGAAGTGCTGAAGCGAAACAAAAGTACGATGACAAAGGCGCAGCTGCCTATCCCTCACGCGCCCACACTAACTTGCACAGAAACACACGTCCTGTCAGAGAGTCACGGCTGCACAACCAGTACCGACTTGAGCAGGGCAGGCCCCCTCCCCAGACGTCTTCACCTTTCCAGTTCAGTCACATCGAAACCAACAACTCTCTCTTACCTCCTGTGCATGCTGCACAAAACAGCAACAAAATCCAATGGAGGGATGTCATTCTTAACACGCACTGTTAAGAGACCAGCATTGAACCGTTCTATTTCTAATCCAAGAGAATAATAAAAATCCAACTAAAAAGCACCGATTCCACTCCAATTCAATCCTCCACTTCCCTGAATATCGCGGACAACTCTTCGCTGACGTACAGTGACGTCACGCAAGACGAGGCGGCCTTCCTAAACCAACCCCCTACGCTCGAGTTACAAAACACATTAGGGAGCGGCGCATAGTAACCGCTTTTTACAGAGATCTTGTTGAGTTTTTGTAAGATAAGTAGGCTGGAGAATTTTTTTTTAATTATTTTAAACATGCGAGTCACAAAATTACTTTCCATCTCAAAACCCCCTCTTTCACACATACCTCCCAATCTGTTAGCACTAGAATTCTGGACAAAACCAAACATAATGGAGATAACAAAATTAAGGATAGATTTTAAATATTATTATTTTTTTAATTTCTCCAAGTCTTTTGGATTTCTATTACCATGGCGGGAACGGACTCGATTCCTAAGTATGATTAAAGTTCATGAAATTAGTTTTAATATTTGATGTCAGCCAGTAGTGCTCTTCGCTGCACCGGCAATGTGCCCAGTAATGACTCCTGCAATTTGTACTGGGTTACCGTTACATATATTGGTAACGTATCTAAGTACCAGTGTAGATTGTTTTTTTTGTAAGACTGCTCTCATTTCTGCCTGCAAATCCTGATATTGTATGACTGTGTCTCTCTGTATGCAAGACACTGTAATCACTGGGTATAATGATTTCAATGTTCAATGCCACTTTTGTCTTTTTTTCATGGACCACTATATCTGGTTTTCTCGCATCTAACTTTTGAACTGTTGGTAATGGGTGATCCCATGTGATGTAGACTTCATCATTTTTATGATGCTTTGTGGCTCATGTTCCCAGTGTTTTTCAGCTGCTTCATTATTATAATGCTTGCACAATCCCCAGTGCAACAGTTTTGAGACATTATTATGCCTTTCAGTAAATGAATGAGAGGGAGGATAGAGTAGAGGTGGCGGAGGTGGATGAGTTTAAATACTTGGGATCAATAGTTCAGAGTAATGGTGAGTGTGGAAGAGAAGTGAAGAAGAGAGTACAGGCAGGATGGAGTGGGTGGAGGAGCGTGTCAAGAATGATTTGTGACAGACGAGTACCAGTAAGAGTGAAAGGGAAGGTCTGCAAGAGGGTAGTGAGACCAGCTATGTTATATGGGTTGGAGACAGTGGCATTGACAAAAAGGCAGGGGTTAGAGCTAGATGTGGCAGAGTTAAAGATGTTAAGATTTGCACTGGGTGTGACGAGGGTGGACAGGATTAGGAATAAGTATATTAGAGGGTCAGCCCAGGTTGGAAGGTTTGGAGACAAAGCCAGAGAGGCAAGATTACGTTGGTATGGACATGTGCTGAGGAGGGATGCTGAGTATATTGGGAAAAAGATGCTAAGGATGAAGCTACCAGGTAACAGGAAAAGAGGAAGGCCTAAGATAAGGTTTATGGATGTGGTGAGAGAGGACATGCAGGTGGTTGATGTGACAGAGCAAGATGCAGAGGACAGGAAGAAATGGAAACAGATGATCTGCTGTGGCGAACCCTAACGGGAACAGCCGAAAGAAGATGATGATTATGCCTTTCAGTATACAGTCCTTCTGCCATTAGTATATCACAACCACCAACAAGGTGTACAACTGTTTACAATTCTGTTTTACAAAACCTGCATTTGTCTGTTTCTCCCATATGTTCTATGGATTTTGTATAACAATGTGTACATAGCCCGCTATCTTCGGTCACCAATATTAACCTTTCATCTTTTGGTTTGAATTTGCCTCTCCTTAACCATTCCTGCATTCGATCCTAATCAAAATGAGGTTCTTCCAGGAATTTTCAATATTTGCAACTATATTTATGCATTGTCCACATTTCTTGCCTTCTCATCTGATCCTTCTCCTTATATTCTTTCTTTTGTTTTTTGGCACATTCAATTGCTGTCTTATTTTTATCTAATTCTGGTTTGATTTCCATTCCCGCTTGACATCAATATGCTTCTGCTAGATTAAGAAGGGAAGTCAACTTAGATTTATTCTCCTCATGTTTCAAAACTTTCACTATGTTTGGGAGTTATGAGTCATCAGATATGTATGCAGTCCCACAATTGTAGATCTATACATGTAATCAGTTTCAAGGAGGCCCATACCTCCTTCGGAACAGGGACTATATAATCTTGGTATGCACTGATTTTTATAAATCATTTGATGAGCACGAAGTATCCTTCTTGTTTTCCTGTCTAATCTATCCAACACTTTTTAAGGCCAGTCAATCACTCCAAAACTGTAAGTTAGGACAGGAAGAGCAAATTGGTTTATAGCCTGAATGTTGTTCTTAGATGTCAATGCTGTATCCAGGATTGATTTAAGTCTTCTAAAATATTGCTTAGTAAGTTTTATTCACATCTGTTCATGTGTTATTGCTGATCCTTCATCAATTCCCAAATATTTATACACTCCCTCTTGCTCAAGTTCTTTTTATATCACATTCTTGTCCCAAACTAATGTTTTCTTGGTGCTGCAGCTTTCCTGCTTTAAAGGTTGCTTTTGCACATTTATCAAGACCAAATGGTATTCTTATATCATCTGAAAAGGTTTTGACTACTTGCAGTTGTGCTTTCAGTTCCTCAACTGATGAGCTATGC
The DNA here is from genome assembly GCF_019279795.1 of Protopterus annectens. Taxonomy (NCBI): domain Eukaryota; kingdom Metazoa; phylum Chordata; order Ceratodontiformes; family Protopteridae; genus Protopterus; species Protopterus annectens. The sequence continues at coordinate 435,855,622 of NC_056740.1, read as the reverse complement.
AGTTTTAAATCATCAACAAATAGAAGATAAAAAGTCTTTACACTTTGTTGCTTTCTGCAAGCCAACTTATAGCCATGACCTAATCTGTTAATCAGACAGCTTAGTGGGTTAAGGGCAAGGCAAAAGAGCAGCGGTGACAGAGAATCCCCCTTGGAATACCCCCCTTTGGATTTTTATCCCTGGAATAATAATTTGTCCTTTATCATGGCTTAAATACAAAGTGGTTTGCTACTGTTTCATGGTCGCTGTGATGTAGTTTATCAGTGTAGGGTGTATCTTATACATTTTAAGCACTCTTTTATCCATGAATGTGGGATACTGTCAGATGTTTTTTGTAGTTAATCCATGCCATACTTAGATTATTCCCCTTTTTACAGTTCTCCACTATAACTTTATTTAACAACAAATGATCCTTTGTTCTATAGGACTTTCTTTTATTGCCCTTTTGTTCTATTGCCATAATTGCGCTTTCTTCTAAATGACTATAAACTCTGTCGGCAATCCCAGCATCAAGTCCAGTATATAGTTTATACGTCATCAGAAGGCAATTTATTGGTCTATAATTTTTAGGGTAGCTTGCAGGTTCATTCTTAAGTAGGAGCATTGTTTTTCCTGTTGTTGAACTCACTTTTAGAAGAGGCAAAAACTTGAAATCTTTGCTAGAACATCCTGACGGTATTCCCACACGGACACCAGAGATGTATAAATGTCAAAATTGTAATCAGTGTAGATACATCTATGAATCTAATCGATTCATAATCAATAATCATAGATTTGATTTGCGTTGTAGATGTACCTGCAATTCCAGGATGGTCGTATATTTAGCACAATGTCAAAAATGTGCAGGATTTTATGTGAGGAAGACTGAGCGTAGATTACGTGAGCGAATTTACGAACATCAATACGCCATTAGCAAGGAAAAACAAGATAATGCCCTTGCCAAGCACATTTTTCAATACAAAGATCATTTTTTCAGATTTTTAGTGATTGATCAAATATCTGAAAATAAGAGAGGGGCCCCATTACATTTGTTTTTGGAGGCGTCAGAATTAAGATGGCAGATTAGGCTTAATGCTTATGTATTACCTGGATTGAATGATGGTTGCTCTATTAGCAGCCTGTTAAAATTGAGAAACCAGTCAAGATAAGGTAATCGTCTTGACAGGTTAGGGTTGTTTGTCATCACTTATATTTCATAATTCATTTTTCATGTTTATTTCATATTTTATGTTTATTTAATGTGTATATTTTTTATGTATATTTTATGTTTATACCTATACACATTTAATTACAGTATTGAATATGTTAGCTTAGAGTGGTCATTTTAACTTTCCATGAATCCTATTCACTGTGTTTTTAAGTTATATTGTGACTATGCTTTTAAATTTAAATTTACATATGTAATTAATAGATTGATTGGTCAATTGACTGTTAATGAGGTGTTTGGTAATTATTTAAGCCTCGTGTTACAGTTTTGTATTGTCTGAAGAAGTCTGCTTATGTAAGCAGACGAAAAGCGCTTCATTTCATTAAACTTTTGTGTTGTCCTGAGACCAGTGGATTATTTTTGAATACCTTGCTGCATTTGGATCCTTTTGTTTTTTCTTGGTTTGTGGTTTGGTCTACATTAGTAGTTTATGGCGTCTGGATCCGCCAGCAGTGATGGTTTTTCTCCTAACACTACACCTGTATTACTTAGGAGCTGTAATAGTGCTTCGCTAGCACCAGCTACTACTCCCATGGCAGCTCAGGACAACTTGTTCGACTCTTTGTTCAAAAGAATGGACTCGCTTTGTGCGAGGTTAGACAAATTAGACTCACAGCAACAGGACATGAAAAACTTAATTTTGCCTTTGTCTGGCAACTTAAGAACCACTCTAGCTGACTCTATGTCAGGTGACGTTTTATTACTGCGTGATGTGAATGTACAGCCGTCTCTTTTGAATATGCGTAAGGAAGTGAGTGTTCCGCTTCCTTCAGGCAGTACTGCTGACATACCTTTGGATCCTGCATTGAATAACATATCTAACTAATGAATGCGTTGAACGAGGGAAAGGCAGTCCATACAGCCTACCTCGATCTGGCTAAGGCCTTCGATACAATACCCCACTCGGGTATCATTGAAAAACTCATCAGCTTAAATGTTAACCCATACATCACAAGATGGGTTGCAAACTGGCTGAGTGACAGAACCCACAGGGTCAGAGTTGCTGGCGCCATGTCAGACTCAAAGCCTGTCACAAGTGGTGTCCCACAGGGCTCAGTCCTGGGCCCACTCTTGTTTGGCATCTACTTTTCCGAAGTACAAGCAAACACAGGAGGGTTATGGCTGACAAAGTTTGCAGATGACTGCAAACTGGGCCATAGTAGAAAACACATCTGACACAGATATCCTTCAGAAGGGTCTCACAGAAACGGATAACTGGTGCCAGAGCCACGGCCTGAAGTTAAATGCCTAAAAATGCATAGTCATACCCTTTGGGAAAAACAAGGTTACCCCTAGCTACCAAATAGGTGGCAATCCACTGAGCACAGAAGAAGTTATCAGGGACCTGGGGACCCAGGTTGATAGTAGTCTGTCATTCGACACCCATGTAGCTAAAGTAGTTAGGAAGACCTTCTACATTGCCCACCTTATCATGAAGGATTCTCATCTATATCAAGGGAGGTCATAGTCTCCCTTTACTCATCACTCATCAGACCAATGATTGAGTACAATGCCCCATTCGGGATGTATCTGACCCGACACTTGCAGCAGCTGGAAAGGCCACAAAAGTTCCTCACCAAAAGGATAAAGGGTCTCAAAAATCTGTCCTATGCTGCCCGACTGAAAGAACTCCAGCTCTATTCAGTCGCACCGCTTGCTCAGAGGTGACCTTTGCCTAACATACAAGGCCATGTCAAACCCAGATTTGATGAATATGCTTCACCTCAAAAAATCTAGATCCATCAGAGCCACAAGGGCGGGAGACTTAAACCTCGACACGGCTATTAATAGGACGTGCTGGAGGGATAGATTCATCACCCAAAGACTCCCTATGCTGTGGAACAAAATCCCGGTACATGTGAGGCAGAGCACCTCGCTGGCCTTGTTCAAGAGAAATCTTGACCAATGGATGGGAGATCGCAGATATACCCCAGGGATTACCTCAGTGTCACTGCTCGACAGAGGCACAGCAAAATAATGGGTATAGTTCCCCATACTAAAGGGGTGGCGTAAGCCATAAAACGATGGGCTAGGCTTGTAAATGCCCTCGGGCAGTTAGCCTAGTATGAACCTATGAACCTATGAACTGTCGTTACTCAATCAGCGACTGTATCAGGTGATGACATTCAGCGTAACTAAGCGTTTTCCCAGCAAATGGGACACTCTAACAACCATATGGAGCCCAACTCATTAAATGGAATACCCGTACTTGGTAATTGGTTATCGGAAGGCTTCGCGCTTTCTAGACATGGGGATGGAGTTACTAGTATGCGGAAGTCTAACCAAGTAGGACATTACGAGGTAAATAACTCTATAACAGCTAAACTTAAACTTTTTGACAAACTACATGTTAAGCTTAAAAGATTACAGCTCGAAATATCTTATTTTAAGGAGTTCCTTGACTGTAAAGTGATACCTAAAGGCTTAAGGCACTATCAGTATCCAACAGGCTGGTTTCGAATTCAGACTTCCACAAGGAACTTTTAACGTTATTTGACCAGCAAGGATTCGATTTGTTGACTCTAATGATTAAGCATTATTCTATTTGAGTTGGCCAGCTAACTACAGAAATAACTGAGTTAGATAACACCATCAAAATGCACGATGAATTTAATAGGTATAAATACGACTATAGTCGATGCTTTAGTAGCATTGACCAATATTTGAATAAACTTAAGTTGAATAAAGTTAAAAAATTGGACCGGGACTGTAAAGCCTACGAGCAAGGGGTGGCTTACCCCCCTCCTGCACCATCACAAGCTTGGCAACACCCTTTGGTTAACACTAATGAATGTTTTGTTGCCAATGACGGAAGACAGAACTCCGTCAGTGACATCCCAACTACTAGTATTAGAGATTTGGACTCTTTTGTAGATTCCCAAACTGAACATGTAGTTAGGAGAAGTGAGAGGTTGCAAAACCGGAAGCAACAGGCCAATAAAGTAATTTCATCTGTGCACACTGGCCAACAGCAGGTTTTTCACAATGCCAATCAATTGGGGGCTATTCCAAAGCAACGCAACAACTACCAGCAGCAAAACAAGGGGAACTACCAGAGACTGAATCAACAGAGACTGTAATATTTACTTCTGTCAGCAATTTGAGCCCTCCCTCAGAGATTTGTTATAATGGAAATATTGTTGCCAATGCTGACAGTAATACTCAATGTATTGATTATTTATGTCCTGGGTATCTTGTTGCCCCTGTCATTGATATCCCCAATATAGCTAGTAATATTGACATTTCCTTGGACCTTGTTAATGAAGTTGTGAAACCAGTCATTACTACTAATCAAATAGGGGATTTTAACATTTATAACTTTTCTTCTGTTATGATTCCAAGTGATTTAGCAGATTTTCTTTCCAAGGGGCAAACATATGTACCTCAACAAAGTTTTGACCTAGTAGGGACTATCATTGACATTAAATTGTTTACCTGTAAGTTAAATTTCAATTTGCTGTTTGACAACAATTCTAATACTAACAACACTTATGATAACCCAATCAGGGTACCCAGTACCTTTAACCCCCCATTGCACCCTGTCATTCAATCCTTTGAAAATATGTGTGAACTAGACTTAAGGCAGAAGAATATGTATTTATCCAACACTAGAACAGCTAATAAATGTAGGGAAGAACTGGAACTACTTGACTTTGTTAAAGCGCATAGTTTACGTATTTGCAAACCGGACAAGGGAGGGAGAGTAGTGGTGTTCGATAAAGTCAACTACTTCGATAGAATGCTTGATCTACTTAACAACGATGCCTATATCTTAAGCTCTAGATCTGAAGTAAACAAAGCTTATTACAACATTAAAAATAACCTAGATGAAATGTTTTTTGAAGGTCGACTAGATCAGGACCAGTATAAGTATCTCACTACTCTATACCCCAGGTTCCCTTGTCTTTTTGGGATTCCAAAAATACATAAGGACCTCTTCAACCCTCCTATGCGTCCATTAGTGGACGGACGCGGATCCCCCACATATTCTTGCGCTAAATTAGTAGATTCTATTTTACAGAAATATCTGAAATAGGAAGAACAAATCTGTAAAGATTCATGGTCCTTCCCGGAAAAAATAGGTGATTTGGCATTTGATAAAAAATATAATTTCTTGACAATAGATGTCAAAGACTTATATACATGTATTCCTCTACAATTAGCAATTGAATGGGTGGGTTTTACCCTTAAGAACAAGGGCGCCCCAGTAGATGAAATTTCATTAGTTATGGAACTACTGGACATGATTTTATTTAACAACTACTTTATGTTGGGTGAGAATTTCTATCTACAAAAAAATTGGGGTTGCCATGGGTTCACCTTGTGGGGCAAGTCTAGCCAACATGGTGATGTCCTATTGGGAAAAGGAGTACGTGTTGAATAATCAAGCACTTATGCAAAAGATCAGGTACTACACACGGTACCTTGATGATATTTTTATCCTGCTGGAGGGAGGTGAATCAGACAGCAAATTGATATTGGATTTCTTCAACTCTATTACAGATTTTTTGTCCTTTACTTCTAATTTCAGCGAGAATGCTATTGCATATTTGGATATATGGCTAGTTAAAAATGTGGAGCTGAATAAATATGCAGCTAGTATCTATAGAAAGCCCACACATTCCAACTCCTTTCTACACTTTAGCAGCTGCCACCCGAACTACCAAAAAAGGTCAGTAGTAAAGGGGCAGCTAGTCAGAGCAGCTCGCATGGTGAGCATTGAACAAGATTTTCATAATGAGTGTAAGCTATTAGTCAGTATGTTTCTGCATAGAGGGTACCCCTGATCCCTACTTGAGAGTTTAGTTAAAGAGGTTACTAACAAGAGACTGAATGGTATTTATCAACCTATTCTCAAGATTGATTTAAATAGGGAGTTTGCGAATATGGATGTACCTGAGTTAGTTAGACATGACGAATCATTGTCCCATGATACCAACATTAATGCCAGGTTAATTTTAACATATTGTGCTAATAGCCACCTTATATTGGACATCATTACTAAGAACTGGAATGTCTTTCGTGGTAACCATGCAGTGTTCGGTAAAGTGGGTAATAGACCAGAACTCACTTTTAGAAGAGGCAAAAACTTGAAATCTTTGCTAGAACAACCTGATGGTATTCCCATATGGACACTAGGGATGTATAAATGTCAAAATTGTAATCAGTGTAGATACATCTATGAATCTAATCGATTCATAACCAATAATCATAGATTTGATTTGCGTTGTAGATGTACCTGCAATTCCAGGATGGTCGTATATTTAGCACAATGTCAAAAATGTGCAGGATTTTATGTGGGAAAGACTGAGCGTAGATTACGTGAGCGAATTTACGAACATCAATACGCCATTAGCAAGGAAAAACAAGATAATGCCCTTGCCAAGCACATTTTTCAATACAAAGATCATTTTTTCAGATTTTTAGTGATTGATCAAATATCTGAAAATAAGAGAGGGGCCCCATTACATTTGTTTTTGGAGGCGTCAGAATTAAGATGGCAGATTAGGCTTAATGCTTATGTATTACCTGGATTGAATGATGGCTGCTCTATTAGCAGCCTGTTAAAATTGAGAAACCAGTCAAGATAAGGTAGTCGTCTTGGCAGGTTAGGGTTGTTTGTCATCACTTATATTTCATAATTCATTTTTCATGTTTATTTCATATTTTATGCTTATTTAATGTGTATATCTTTTATGTATATTTTATGTTTATACCTATACACATTTAATTACAGTATTGAATATGTTAGCTTAGAGTGGTCATTTTAACTTTCCATGAGTCCTATTCACTGTGTTTTTAAGTTATATTGTGACTATGCTTTTAAATTTAAATTTACATATGTAATTAATAGATTGATTGGTCAATTGACTGTTAATGAGGTGTTTGGTAATTATTTAAGCCTCGTGTTACAGTTTTGTATTGTCTGAAGAAGTCTGCTTATGTAAGCAGACGAAAAGCGCTTCATTTCATTAAACGTTTGTGTTGTCCTGAGACCAGTGGATTATTTTTGAATACCTTGCTGCATTTGGATCCTTTTGTTTTTTCCTGTTGTTACCCAGGTTGGTGTCTGTTTGGGGTGCGCATATAAATAGTTCTTACTCATGGCTAAATCTTCATGCAAAGATGTTAATACTTTTAACCAGAAGTTAGGTACTGCATCTGGGCCTGGGGTTTTCCAATTAGAGGCTTTTCTTAACGTTGTTTCAATCTCTCTGGCTGTTATTTCATCCCATTTCATATCCTGTACCTTTGAACGTCTTATTCTTTCTTTTACTTTTTCTATCCATTTAGCATCTTCGTTATGTTCTACAGGATCTTCATAAATACGTCTCCAAAATGCATCTATTTCTTTTATTTTTATGGTCTTTCATTTCCTTTTACATTATTTCCTAATTCTCTATAAAACCTTTTTGGGTCATCAATAAATTGCTTATTTTTCACTTTTCCTTTATATCTATCTGTGTATCCTCTAAGTTTTTCTGCCTGCTGATATTTTAGTTTATTATTTGCGATAGTGCATTATAAATCGTGATTCATTTATAATACCGTGCATTGCTTTTATCACGTCTATCTTTATGAGTATTTTTGATCTGTTCCCTCTTCTATATACTCTTCTAACAGTGACACCTCTTGTCTTAATTGCTTTATAGTTTTCTCTATTTGATACTGTGACAAAGGGAAATACTGCCAGCCCAGCGAGCTGGAATTTTGCAAATAATCATATGTCATTTGTGAGTATCAACATAATTCATATGCTTGTGTTACAACTTTGTTAGAACTGTAGGTTATGTACTGAGCTAAAATGTAATCACAGTATGCCCTGCTGGCTTAGAACAGAAATGTATATAAACTATTGTAATTGTGTAAATGTATATGTTTTAACATTGGAAATTAGAACATAGGGGGTTAACGTGCAAAACAATAGTTGAAATTAAATTGTTTTACGATTGTGCTATAAAAGTTATCTTTCAGTTTCAGTCAACAGGAGACAGGATGTCTACATTAGGGGACTCTCTGTGTTGTTTTGTAAGTCTTTTATTGTTTTATGTCCTCTAGCAGTTGCAAGCATCTGAAGGCTATGTATTTTCACAGAGAGATGTTAAATGTTGGTAGTTTCTGACAATGGGGGTTTAGCTTGGAAACTAAAGTCAGGTGACAAAAAGTGACGCCATCCAAGCTAACCCAGCAGTAATATTTGATATTAATTTAAGAACTCTCTGAGAGAGAGAAACAGGGCATTTTGTATTTTGTCTTTGACTTAACAACATCAGCTGGAAACATCCACTCACCAGTTTCTGCACTTAGCTTGCTGTAAGTACGTTTTAAGGGCATAGTAACTCTTTTAGATTCAGATAGGAATATAGCAAGTATAGCTTAGATATTATCTTTATTTATTTGAGACTGTCCTGTAATGTTGTTTTAAAGATTTCTTGTGATTTTGAACTCTGATGTAACTGATTACTTACTGAGCATTGTTTTGTTCTTTTATTTATTATTAAATGTATTTAAACCTATCATTGTGGCTGATGTTTGTGAGACATATTTAAGCTGTTAGAGTACTTGCATATCTATTTGGTGACAATGTACAGGCCACTCCTAAAGAGCCTTGCTCTTGGTCAGACTACCATTTGGATTAATAGTAACATTACGCAGTAGGATTGGACACCCTTTGGTAAGAGCCTTAAAGTAGCTGATTAGAGTGGCTGGTGGCAGTTGGAACTACCTTATAGTCTGGGCAGAAGAGGGCACAGCTAGTAAACTTGTGCCAGCCTTTCCCAGGAGTGTGTGTGTGTTTTGCTTGTATACAAATCAAATCTCAAAGAGTGTATGTGTCAGCTACTTGCGCAGGGACATGGAGCACTGGTTGGGCAGAGAGGGTACTGGAGATCTTAATATGGCCACTCAGCTAAGATCTCAACCCTATAGCTGCGCCAGTGGGGAGTCTTATTCGGGATCTGGAGAAACTGTGATCTCTGTGTGCTCTTAAGGGAAATTGTACTTTACTGTGTGTGTACTTGTCATCCTCCTAGTGTGTAAGTTCTCCACTGTTGCCAGTGGTGAGGATTGAGGCTCCTTAATTATGGGCCAGAGAAGGGGAATAATAGATACTTCCATGATGGAATTCGATTTCTCCCCTTCCTTTCCCTTACCACCCTGTGTTCTTGTGGTAGAATTTTATCTCTTATTAATTTAGCTGCAGAGTAATATATCCTGTTTACTTCTGTTATATTGCATGGATCTCTATGAACAGTCCTAACTACTGTGTTCATTTGTTTAATCAAACTTCTGACTTTTGGGGTTTTCTTGACCTTCTGCAGTCTATTTCTTTCATTGGTCTTAATATGTCTATCTCTATCAAGCAACTCTTCTCTTAGCTCATTTTCTTTTAAATTGAGGGCACATTTTTTTGTTCTCCATTTCCTGTGGGCATTCTATAGAAAGTTCTATAGCATCTTCCTGTGGCACATTCTCTTCAGTTTCACCCTGTGTCATCCATTGCTCTGCCATATTGGAACTCACTGGCCTATCACTCCACATCATTTATTGTGTCAGAGTTGCCACAGATTCCTGTTCTTTTCCTTGCTGTATAGCTTCAACTGAACCTCTGTACTTGTTTCCTATGGAAGGCTCCAATGTATCTTCAAATGTCAACTGATTAGATTGTTCCTGCTACACTGTTTTCTCCTTAATTTGGATGTCATTGCTCTGTTCTGTTGTGTTGTTATCTGAGTTAAATTTTCTACACTAATCCTTCACTTTGCAGGTACTCCGTTATCTCAGTTTCTATTTCTTTAACTTCTCAATTACTAATCCTCTTTTCTACTTTTCCTCTTTGTTTTCTTATTTTTTGTATTTTAAAGATTTTTCATATCTATATGTCTTTGCCTGTATTTCTTTTCAAGTGTCTTTGGTGCTGTTCATTTTGCATTGATTAATTTTGCTTTCTCTTTTGCATAAATATTGCACCATATTAAACCTCTTTTTCTTTTCAATGTCCATATTTCTTCTTCAGATTTCTCCTGCTCCTCTTGTTTCTCCTTATTTTGGGGACTAGTTGTTACATCATGCTGTGATATGACCTGTGCTAGACTTCCTACACTGAATCCTTCCCTTCGGAAATATTCCATAACTTCAGCTTCTACTTTTTAACTTCTACTTGAGTAATCTTCTGTTCTACATTCCCTCTTTGTGATCTTATTTTTTTATTGTGAAAATTTCCATATCTGGATGCCTTTGCTTATATTTCTCTTCGAATATGTTTGGAGCTGCTTTTTTGTGTTGATTAATTTGGCTTTCTCCTTTGCATAAATATTGCACCACAGCAGACCTCTCTGTCTTTCCTATGTCCATATTTCTTTTTTATACCCTTCAAACATCTCTAAATTTTGTTCTTTAAATGTTCGCATTTTATCAATCACTTCTTTTTCCAAATGGCACAGGATTTCTTGGTCTATATAGTGTTTTTCGCGAATCCGTTGTATTAATGAATACATTTTTTTTTATTTGAAGCTTCTGACAGTTTTTCTTGTGGAAGTATTTTTCTTTCCTCCAATTTCTCTTAGTCTTTTCATATATCTTTTGTCTGGAAATTCTGGGCTTCTTGCATAATAGTAACAATACATTATTTCTTTATTATTTCTTTTTTATTTTTATTTTATTTATTTAACATTTGTTTACCGGGAAAGTGTGAATGGACAGAGGTCCTTTTTCAGCAGAGGTTTGGGGAGAAAAGCTCCAGTTAAGCAAAATTACAAGTTTGAGTTACAGTTACAGGTAGTATAAGGCTTATACAAAAACATAAAGTTTGTATACACTGCAAAAGAAAAAGGCTTGTCTGTAATATCATCAACAGTCCACTCTATCATCTCTATGGCTCTTTTTTCTAGAATCGGGGGGGGGGGCACCCTCCCCTTGGGGCTGGCCTAGCCCCATTGTAGGAATATTTCCATGTCTTGAGGATTCATTTTTTTCCAGTCCTGGTACCAGTGCGCCTACCAGGATTGAGCACTGTTTTATCCTGGTACTTGTGCACCCACCTATCTTCTTTATTTTTAACCTACCTCTGTCCATGATATATGCTATATAAAATACAATCTATATATCAGTAGCATCTTGGTGAGATTTTGTGAAAAATGAAGTAAAAGCACAAACCAATACATGGAAATCAATAGCAGCAAGTTCAGGAATGCAGAATCCAAAATTAAAGTTAAAAACACTTCTTTATTCACACGTATAAAATAAGAAATAAAAACTTCTGGCGACTTTCATCTCTGCTTATTCAGTGACCTTTTCAAGAGTGCAAATGCTGTCAGGAAGTTGACTTATAAAAGCAAAGATCCCCCCCCCCCCCTTGATAGCTTAACACCAATAAGGACAATCCATATGGCATTACTCATGAATAATATACATATAAAGAAGCTTCTTCAAACATACAAACCCAAAATGCCCCAAATATATAAATATATCAAACAATAAATATTAAAATTCTATAAAACATATCAAAGCATATTAATAATTTATCTATGTAAAGCTTTCAATTTTAGAAAGCATGCTAGGGATAGGTCATCATTAATTCCTGGCCAGTTCATAGTATTTGTTCTTAATTGCCAAAGTGCCTCTAGTCTTTCTAACTGTAAAGTCCAAGGACCACCCCTTGGGTCAATCTCAAACACATCTATGATAATAAATCTAAAACTATGTCCTTCACATTCCTTACAATGTTTAGCAAGTGCATTGGTGTCCTTGCCCAATCTTATTTCTCTAAGGTGTTCATAAATCCTACATCTTAACCTTCTTTCAGTTTTCCCAATATAAAATATGGGACAAACCGTACATAGGGTGCAGTATACAACTCTTTCAGTTAAACATGAACACTTCCTTCTCAATTTTACAGTGGCACCATTAATCACACAAGAAGGACCTTTGAGGATGTATGTGCAAACCTTACAGTTCCCACATTTCCTCATATGACCTATCATAAGTCCCTTCTTCTGGGATTCAAAAACATTTTTAAGGGTCCAACCCCTTCTGTATATGACATTGGGTTTGTCACCCACCCATTGTCGGATATCATTACAAGAGGCGATGATCACCCAGAAAATGTTACTCCTACAGCCCTTTTATTGATGTACTAATCACCCAAACCTGTGTTTGTGTGGTCTACATTAAGGTCATTAACCCCAATGGTTAAAAGGGGTTCACTCGAATCCTGGTTCAGAATAGCCTTGAAATGACCTTTTTCACGCTTGTTCAGAACCTCAATAAATACCTCGTTTACAAGACAAAACGGGTAACCCCTCTTCAAAAACATCTCTTTCAGTAATTCACATTCATTTAGGAATGCTTCAAAACAACTGACCGTATGGGCAACCGTTACAAGCTGGCCTTTTACCACAGCTTTTTTCTGTTTGTATAGATGGGCACTATAAAAATGCAAAAAGCTATTAGAATATGTTTTCTTACGAAAATGTTCAAATTGAAAGACACGTAAGGCACTGTTCTTCACCAACTTCACATCTAAATATGCTATTTCCCTCTCATCGAAATTATACGTAAATCGCAAGAATTGTGTAGAACTATTAATGTAACTCATAAAATCAGCAATCCTCTCATGAGGGCCAATTGAAAAAATAAAAATGTCATCTAAAAAACGAATGTACATTCTACAATAATTTGTGGGAAAAAAAACAGGTTCCACCTCGTGAAAGTACTCACCAAGACTTGAGGATGAATTCAATTCCAGCAATACTTCTCTCCTTTTGCTGATTTTATCATCTCTCCTTTTGGACTCCTATAAACTTTGAAATGTGCTAGAATACCATATGTTGCACTATCATGTATTTTCTGAAAGAAATTAAGTCTGAAACTCAATGTATGTCAGTATTTACAATAGGCAATCCCCAATGAGTTTTCAGAAAATCCAAAAAAATTATACGAAGTAGACATTACTCTCAAACTCTTAGCACAAGAATTCAGGACAAAACCATAAATAATGGGATACAAAAGCCCAAAACCAGGCACTGATTCTGAATTTTGGTCTTACAAACTTAGAAAGTTGCAAGAATAATAAATTCTGCAATAGCATGCATTTTCTGAAGGATATAACGTTTGAAACACAAACCCACCCATCCACAAACTCCTTCATTACAAGTTTACACATGGGGTTGTGGTGTCACAATAGTCATCAGCTAGAGCTAAGGTTCATACCACAGGGTGGTTAGGCCTGCTGTGGTTGTTCTTCTGTATCACATACACATATGCACTCCTAAAACCAAATGAGAGTGTCCAATCCATCAACTGCATGTCATTTTTTAGCAATCTCAGACCTCAACGATTTGTCAGAAAACTACACATTTTATAAGGAACATTTTATCACTACACATTTATATTTTAGTGTAGGGTTGGCATAATGGTTAAGGTCTTCATCTCTTAAACAGAAGGTACAGGGTTTGATTCTCACCTTGGATTATTGGTTAGGCTTCAAAGGGCCTTTCAGGGCAGTTAGCATAGTATGAATCTAAGTATTTTGTGGGTGGAAGGTTGACATAATGGTTAAGGTGTTTACCTTACATACAAAAGGTACAAGGTTTGATTCTGACATGGGGTAATTGGCTAGGCTTAAAATGGCCTAAAAGGGCAGTTAGCCTAGTACTAATCTATGATCCTATGAACCTAGGAAAAAAATTAGAAATATGAGGCAAAAATTCTAGATAAACAAGAGGTTTTTGGGACAGACCACAAATATGAGACAAAATCTGAACATTCTACAAAATTATGGACAGTTAAGAGGAGTGCTTACAGAGCACATTGCACTGGAATCAACTTTAAACAACAGTTACCGAATGCTAGGATGATGTGTGTGTGTGTGTGTGTGTGTGTGTGTGTGTGTGTGTGTGTGTGTGTGTGCGTGTTTATTTGCATTGGACATACTTCTCAGATGTCCTTGGTTTTACCTACATTTTTGGCCCTGTTCTGTCCCTCAAACTTTTTTTAATTGTTTTGTTAAATCACTGAGAATTACAGTCAGTCAATAATGCCAGATATTAATTAGTTTCATATTTCTTTTTTTTTTTTCAGAAAATGCATGTTGATACAAAATTGTTTTTTCTATTAATGTTTTAATTGAATTAGAGTAATAGTTAAAACAAATGCCCCAAATTTTGGACATTTGCCCCCCCTTTACTTTTGGCTTTGTCCAAACTTGTTGAGCAAAGAAGATGAAAGGTATGACACTGGACCTTTTTTCAGACCCAGCCCTGGTGTCCTGTGCCTGTACGTGTCTCTGAGATTATGTGTTGGAAGGTCTTGACACTCAGAGTTTTCCCACTTCAGCATTCCTGTTTCATCAACACACTAAGGCTGCTGCTAGGTGACAGTGCAGTACATCATGCAGGTATGCCTCTCATCTACACTTTATTACATGGAATGTTCCTCATTTTGAATCTTAAAAATTCAATGTTTCACACTGATAGGGTCTGCCACACACTCATTGCTATTTTTTAACAAATAACCATGATAAATAATATTGAATAATATTAGCTCATCAAAAGCATTTTGTAGTTATGAAGAAACAGTTATAACCTATGCTGTGAGCTTCCTTATTGAAGCTGTTAGTACGGGTTCCACAGTTTCCCCATTTGTACTACATTGTGAGAGGCGGTATTCCACATTTTAGAGTTTGAAGTCTGACAGCTTTGCATGCAGGTAGTACAGCTGAGTTTTTTCATACTGCAGATTACAGAATTTTTTTTCAGAGTGCACTTGTAATTGAAAGCAAGCAAGTTTAATATGCTCTGCAATGCTGAATTTAACAGCGCTGTTGCAACACATGCAAGTATGAACAGGAATATATGGCAGCCTGCCACTACAAACCAAACTAAAAAAAGGAGGGAGATGAACTGTAGCCATGGAAGTCCAGTTCAGTATCCTCTTTCCCTCTATGGCCATCAATTCCTTTTTTCCTTCTATGACCCTAGTAAACTACCACTTCTTCTAAGATTACAAATATATCTTTGAAGCAAGACATGGCAAAAGATCAGGAAGGTGAGCTTTAATTCTGTTTAAGTCACATCTTAGTATAAACACAATCTAGCAAACAAATTCCTCCTCAGACCTGGATCCAAACTAGATGCTAAATCAAATTTTTATCAGCTAATAATAATCCAGCCATCTACCAGACACAAATGTAGCAGCACATCCTCTCTTAAAGAATTCCAGTCACTCAAATGGAAAATTATATCTGCAGCTTACAACTACAAACATATTATCATTATTGGTGATATCTATACACTGTTGGCCCTCTTTCAACTAGCATTGCAATTAATTTTTAGCTTATCATGGTCTCATTCAACCTATTCACAGCTCCACCTGTCTCAAGCCTGATATCAGGTCACCAGTCTCTGCCTGATATTCTAACTAAAACAATCTCACCAACATCTCCTACATTGCCAACCTCTCTAGTGATCACTGTTGTGTTACTTTTAACATTAATACCATAATAGTTAACATCACCAACAATGATTTCTTTCTGGCCTGAAAACTCAAAGAACATCAAAGTGTCTGAAATTTCACCTTCTCGCCCTTGACTGGCCACAAATCCTTACTTGTCCCGACCTTAATCAGGCTGCTAAAGCCATTACCAACACTCTCTTAGAACTTCAAGTCAAATTTTCTCATAGCCTCAATACTGTTTAAATTTAGCAAAAGCCTGTGATTAACAAAAAATTACTAAACGCCCTTCCAGTTATCAGGAACGAAGTCAATTACAGTTGTGGGCAAAACCCAAATCAAGACACATGCAACAGTTTCATTGTACTCTGTAGTTCATACAATAAATAAATAAAGCTATTTTAAGTCTGAAAAACAATCTCTGTTAGAGAAACCCATTGATTTTGATATTAAGTTAATCATATGACTGACTGTAAACACACTGCCTCCACTGCTCATTCTGACACCATTTAAAACAACATAAGGCTACTTCACCAGTTCTGACTTCTTGAAAGAGTTCAGTAACATAACACATCTCTCACCTGGCTATTCCACCCCTCCATCCCAACCACCTTTTGCTCCCCACATACACCTCTGTTGTACTTCAAACAAGTTAAAGATATATACGTAGGTATTACATGCTTAGAATCCCAACTGTCCCAACAGGCTCTGATAACCTTTTACCCTGGTTTTATACTACATCAAATAATAAATCACCATACCACTTGTGTATATTTGCAGTGTCTTTACCAGTTAAAATACTATGTCTGGTATTTGAGAAAAATATTAAAACCATTGCACAAGCATCCTAACCCACCACCCCATTTGTATTTTACCAACTCTAGGGAGGATACTAGAAAAGATGACTTGTATTCACCTTTCACAAATACCTTAAACAGTACAACCTTCAATTCGTGAAACAGCATGGCTTTTGAAAAGGTGAAAGTACAATGGAGACACTATAAAGCATAATAGACGAGATGGTAGTAAACATAGATAAGAGTAATCTCACCGGCACTCTATATATAGACCTAATAAAGCCTTTAATCTTGTTGATCACCCATTCCTTACAAATCTCAAGTTAAACATAGATATCAGTCCAGAGGCCGTTAAATGGTTTCAAGGCTATTCCTCCAAAAGACATTTCAGAGTTACGATTCATTAATCTATCTTATCTAACCCATCCCCTTACATACACATGTTCCACAAGGATCTATCCTTGTCTCCCTACTATTCTCCCATCTTCATTAACAGACTACCCAACAACCTACCTCACCTGCCACTTATACTATATGTGGATGACATGGGTATATTAATGGGAAACCCTAAATACTACTTAATTCAAAACCACATAGGAATAACTTCCACAAATTTACAAATAGACAATAATAAAGCACTCGTTTTGAATTCCAGAAAAACAAAATCCATGCTATTTGGAACAAAACAGAAACTCTAATTTTACAAAGCTTAATTAAGCAACTATCCTTTTTAAATTCATAGGCATCTGGCTTCACCAAACCTTGATCTTTCAACTTCACATAGAGAAAACCAGAAGAAAAATTATTTAGTCTTTGGGAGCCTGAGAGATCTGATTTTTTTTCTCCTTTGCAGCAAGATCCAGCCCAGGTAATTCTATTCTCTTAAGCTAAATACTATCTCCTCTTAATAGCAACTGAGTAAGACGAACACATTAAAGACCTATGGATCATTTCTGCCAAAAGATGTCAATTCAATATCTCTACAACATAAATCTGATCTTTTGCTAGGCTTCCAATTATCTAAACTATTACAGTTTGAAACCTTCAACCCCCATCTTCCAAACCTGTCATGAGAATCCTGTCCTTAATATTGTCTTAAGAAGCAAAGACACTGCTGTGTACTAACTACAGTGTCTATTCTAGAACCAAAACTATGGAACTCACTATCCCCATACTTAAAATATTTAACCTCATGCGATCTCTCCTGAAAGAAGCCCGACACAAATGCTTTTCTTCAGGCCACATTAAATATCTACTTCCCTCTTAGGGCTCATCATCTGCATTTCTCATTATTTAAGAAGACAATGTATTTAATTTCTGAGACCCTCCTTGTCCCTCTCTTTTTACTTTCTTTGTATTCTACACTTTAATGAAATAAGTGTGCTGCTATTAGTAACAGTATGTTGATAATACTGAACTACCTATATGTTATTGACTCCTCTGTTGTAAATATTGTAAATAGCACAAGTTATACTTTATTACATTTATTAAGTTGTATACTTATTCATTAGAAAGAAAATGAACAATGTTTAATGTGAGTTTTTGTACACATTTTTGTCACTGTGACCTACTGGATTGAGCTTGAAGTTGGTCCATTGAGATTTGTGGCAATCAAATGCAAATAAATAAATAAATAAATGTTACTCTTCTGTCTGAGATGGACACCACCCTACTGTTAACTCCTCATCAGACACATAACCACAATACCAATGCCTTCTCATATGACAGTAAGCGAGCGGTTATCACTTCTTTCCATGAGTTGTTGAATCTAATTTCTCAAGTGGCATGAAAAGACACTTTTGTTTCTCTTAAAAAGCAAGACCATGTCAGGCTCACTGATATTCAGACCTTCCCAGGAGCTTAGTTTCAAAGCTCAGGATTTAGTCCATTTAATCAAAAGTGAAAAAGATAAACCCAGCAAACTGATCACTAGTGCAGAGGGCAACGGAAAGGTGAAAGGAAGAAAGAAGGGCTGATGCTGTAGCAAAGGAATGTCCCATCACAAGTAACTATCCTCCAGGATGACAGTGGAAAATAATGACAGGGGTCCGCATTAGCAATGCGGAATTTTGAAGATCTTAGATGACATTTGTAGTGCAAATTATTATGGGTAATATATCTGTGGTTAGAATTTTTTAGGAGGGGAGCGAAGGAATATTAATGTCAGTAAACTAGAAAGGATGGAAAATATTCAAACTGAAGTTCTTTTTATTGATTATACTGGACTACAGTAGAAATAGTATTTGAAGGGAAACTATTTCCTCAAAATGATAGAATCAGTGTAATAATCGGAATTGCTAATGCTAATGACTATGTTAATTCTGTATTCCCATAAAAGGAAGAGGATGTCTACAGGGTAACAAGAAACAATGGATCCTGGTGGCAGTATGCAAACAACTTGTATTCATGGCTTCTTATACCATCACTGAATATTATGGCATTTCCTCCTTTTGTTGCTGGAATATCTGGCAGACTGTGGCAGGAAGTTATAGCAGTCAGCCTGTCTGATAACACTCTGCTGGTAGCTAGTTTACCATCAGCTTACCACTGTATTGATCCCACCTGACTCCACCTTCAAATAAGAAAAACAAGTGATAACCATGCCATATCTCTATCCTGTCCTGACAATAATCAGAGATCCACCCTCTCATCCCAGCCATCTCATAGAAATTAAAACACCCTACCAGCTTCCCATCCCACCAAATCTATCTAGTAGTCAGACTTGGACTTGGGTTCCTTCCCAGATCAGCTAACAGTCCTACCAGCGTTTGTTGGCTTGTATTTGTTTTCCCTTCCTGTTAGCACCTGAAGTCCTGGGCCTCCCCTGAAAAGTGCTAAAGTTCAGAACTCCAGCATCCCTCAAAGCACAGTTTTGATGATCAATGCAGCTCCCTACTGTGGCAACCATCCCATTGTGATCAGTGGAACCTCCCAGTCTTAAAACTCCTCTCACAGCAACTGGAAAACACTGTTCACACAAATATTCATTGATATTCCAAGGCCACTAAGTCTCATGACCACTCTTGCCTTGGTAGTACCCTCCCTCAGGCCACAACTCCTGTTTTCTCAGAGGACCGTACCAGTCATCTAATTTATGTTTAAAGAAAGATAACGAGTCATGCTGCATTCACACAACACATGCAGGGGAACTTTATTCTAGAGGTTTAAGAGGTGCTGGATTATACACTTGTCCCTCCATCAGGTTTTATTTATCTGTTGGTGAAGATTTAGGTTTCTGGTTCTAATAATGGTAGATATATTGGACTTGTGGAGAAACAGGAAGTCCAAGACAATCACATCTCTAATGGCATGGCAACCAAGATAAAGAGCGGTCATCAGAAGTCTGCAAGACACTTCATAAAGTGATAGGGCTTCCAGACTGGACTTTAGGCCTGTGATCATTTTGTTAGGAACCTTTTGGTCTTTCTAATTGCTTGATACATTTAGTGAGATACATCCCACAGGGAGCACTGTACTCAATAATTGGCCTGATCAACGATGAATATGAGGGAGTGATTACCTCTTTAGATTTTGATGATATTCCTTTGGTAATTAGCTGGGCTAAATTAAAGGATTTCCTGACAACCGTTGCTATATGATGGTCAAATGAGAGGGAGCAATCATCCCTAGTATCTAGGTACCTTACTACATTTTCCTTTTGCTGAGCAGTGCTGTATGATGAGAGGTGGGGCTGTTTACCAACAATGATGATAGTGCACTTCTTAGCATTTAATTTGAGCTAATTTTTAGTACTACAAGAGTTTCCAAAGGTGAGTTAATTCTGGATGGTTTGGGTGTCATTGGGTGACTTAACAACAACCCCCCCAGTTTGCAATCAACTGAAAACATTGTTAGCCAGAGGTATTGGCTCTCTACCTGAAGATATGAGAAGCAAATATGAAAAAGGAGAGGTCCCAGCACTGGGCTATGAGGGACACCTCTGGTCACTTTTATACTTTTTGATGAGGAACCTGCAACTTATATTGTGTTGGTTCTGAATTTCAGACAATTTGCTCTACATCTTACCACATATGGGTCAAGTTTTATAGCATTTAGCTTTTGTGTGATGCCAGCATATGGAGTGATGTCAAAAGCCTTAGCCAGGTCAACATATACAGCATATACTGCATGACCATGGTCTACAACCACTATGATCCTTTTGAAGAAATTTACCAGATTAAATAGACATGATCTACCATTCACAAAACCAAAATATTGGGGGTCAAGTCTAAAGTTCTTGATATCACAGTTTATGAGATCAGTTATGATATGCTCCATGGCTTTTCAGATGAGGCTTAAAAAGTCTGATAGTTCTGTAATAACCAAGGTCGGTTGTAAGGCCACCCTTTTGGAGGGGTATCACCAGTGCTGTGTGCAGCTCATCAGAGGCAAACGCAGTAGCTAAACATTTAAATTAACCAGTCTGAGGAGTGTGTCTGCAAAGCCATATTTAACACTGTTAATTAAGCAGCCAGGTATATTGTTGGATCCCATGGAGGAAGTAGTTTTGGACGTGGTTAGCACTTTCAATAAATAATGTTTAAAGATAATTGGGGAGTTAAGGAGTTCAGATATGTTGGAACTTTAAATAGAAGTCTCAGGAGTGAAGTTGCCACTAGATTTGACACATCATCCCTCTCCATAACAGCCATCCATTTAGGCCTTCTCATGCCTCCAGAAATGCAACCCTACATGTGCTTCCACCAGAGCTACACTCCTTTTTTTACCTTATTTATATTTGTTTGTCTTTGACTGGCAAGGTCATTGTGGTGGCTCAGGGGTAAGATATCTGCCTTACAGCTCTGAGATCTGCAGTTTGGTTCTTACGTCATCACTGTTTTCTCTCTATGTCTGCATAGACTGTGTTTCAGTATTCCAGCTTCCCTGCAATAACATGCTGGCTAATGGACTATTCTAAACTGTATTTACCATTGTCCTTGTGCTCTAAGTCATGGCTGAAAATGATCAACAGACCAGCCCAGTTAACAACAGATAAAATAAAAATATCATAGCCACCTTGCTAAATATACTGCGAAGACAAGGGTAAGTCTGTAGATTCCTTAAAATATGACTATAGAACTTTAAATACTAATGTAATTAGTATTTTACTCTTTTATTGTTATAGGTTCATAGGTTGGTACTGGGCTATCTGCCCGAAGGCATATATTAGCCCAGCCACATTGTGCGGCATTCACCACCCCTTTAGTAGTTCCCTAGACCCTTGTACTAGCAGCTAGTACCCTTGGCCCCTATCTAGTAGTGCTGTTGGTGTGATCCCTGGTGTGAACTTTCTGTTACCCATCCACTCGTCAAGGTTCTTCTTGAAGAGTGATAGTGAGGGGCTCTGTCTTATGTAGATCGGGACCCTGTTCCATAGTAAGGGAAGTCTCTGTGAAGGGAATCTATCCCTCCAGCATGTCCTATTCATTGTTGTGTTGAGGTTTATATCCCTAGAGCGTGTAGCTCGAGTAGATTTGGTTTTGCTAAGATGGAGCATGTTCAACAATTCTGGGTTGGACATGGCTCTGTACGTTAGACAGAGATTGCCTCTGAGAAAGCGGTATGCAACAGAGAACAGTCTTAGCTTTTTCAATCGTGCTGCATAGGGCAACTGTTTGAGACCAGTAATCCTCTTGGTTAGGTACATTTGTGGTCTGTCCAGCTGCTGGAGATGTCTAGACAGGTACATTCCAATTGGTGCATTGTACTCAATAATGGGTCAGATGAGGGAAGAGTAGAGGGGCACCATTACATCCTTAGATCTTGATGTGAATCAGATGGGTCACATAGAAGGATTTTCTAACCACTTTGGCAACATGGTTATCAAAGGAAAGCTGACTATCTACTTGGGTCCCTAAATCCCTTTACTCTTCTTCAGATTTCAGGGGATTACCTCCTATGTTGTAGTTTGCGGGTACTCTGTTTTTTCCAAAGGGGATTACTACACATTTTTTTTGCATTTAGCTTGAGACCATGGCTTTAACACCATGTATCAGTCTCATTTAGGCCCTTCTGGAGGATCTCCATGTCGGCCGGTGACTCTATTATAGCACCCAGTTTGCAGTCGTCCGCAAACGTACTCAGCCACAGCCCTTCTGTGCTTGCCTGTACTTCTGAGAAGTATATGCCAAACAGGAAGGGCCCCAGGACAGAGCCCTGAGGCACACCACTCATTACTGGTCTGGATTCGGGCATAGATCCCGCTACTCTTGCTTTATGGGATCTGTCTGAGAGCCAGTTTGTGATCCATCTTGTGACGTAAGGGTTTATGCCCAGGCTGGTGAGCTTATCAATAATACCTGAATGGGGAATGGTGTCAAATGCTTTAGCAAGGTCAAGGTAAGCCATGTGTACCTCCTTTCCCTTATCTATAGCCTGAGTAACTGTCTCAAAGAAATCCACCAGGTTCAGGAGGCATGATCTGCCCTTGACGAAGCCGAACTGTGTGGGGTCCAGCGACTGGAGGTTCCCAATCTCTCCATTTATGAGTTCAATAATGATTCATAGGTTCATAGGTTCATAGATTAGTACTAGGCTAACTGCCTTTGTGAGCCATTTTCAGCCTAGCCAATTACCCCATGTAAGAATCAAACCCTGCACCTTATGCTTGTAAGGTAAACACCTTAACCATTATGCCAACCTCCCACCCTTCGCTCCATAGCCTTACAGATCAGGCTGGTCAGGCTTATTGGTCGGTAGTTCCCAGGGTCAATTGTGGCCCCACCCTTGTGTAGTGGGACCACCACTGCCGTGCACCATTCTATGGGCAAATATCCTGTGGAGAGGCTGAGACTGAACAGGGTATTAAGATGCGGGGTTAATTCCTTTTGGAGCTCTCGTATGACACAGCCTGGGACACCATCTGGTTCCATGGAGGCAGGGTTTTTAGCTTTAGATAGAGCCTTGTTAACCAACGTATCAGTAATAATTGGACTTACACAATCCCCTAGAACGGTAATAGGCCCTGTAGGTGGTGAGGGGGGGGAGAGAAATTTGCACTGAACCTGTCAGCCAAGATGTTGGCAATGTCAGAAGGGTCAGTGTATTTCGTTCCATTTTGTACTAGCTCAGAACAGACCTGAGAGTTGCCATTTTGGTTTTTGACGTAGCCATAGAAGGCCTTATGGTTATCCTTGGCAACTTTCTTTTCAAAATTAGCTTTAGTTGACTTGATGAGGGCCCTCAATTTCTTACTAATGCTGATCAGGGATGATTTTTCTACTTGCGATTTGGCCTTTTTTTGTATGTCTCCTCCTTTTATTGTAAAGTTTGCTTATGGCCGGGGTCCACCAAACTGGTTTCTTCTTGCTTGAGGAAGGAGTCTTGGTTTTATTTAGGATAGCACGGTCCATGCAATCCTGAAGATGCATATAGAGTGCCTTGGTGTAGGATTCCGCATCCTGGATATCATTATCCTTCTGCAAGGGAATAGTGAAGCTTTCCACTTCGGATGCAAGTAGTTTGAAGTTTGCTTTGCAAAGGTTTTTGACTATGGTTTCCTTGATTGGGGAAGGTGGAGGAGTGAGGATGTCCAGGGTTATCAGTTTGTGGTCGATCTGACCAAGGAGGGGGTGATAACGGGTGTGGTACAATGGGAGCCCATATTGGTGATGATTAAATCCAATATGTTGTCCTCTCTAGTGGGGGAACATACTAGTTGTTCAAGGGCATTTGAATTTATAAATTTTATGAATCGC
Source organism: Protopterus annectens (assembly GCF_019279795.1). Lineage (NCBI taxonomy): Eukaryota > Metazoa > Chordata > Ceratodontiformes > Protopteridae > Protopterus > Protopterus annectens. The sequence goes on along the minus strand of NC_056740.1, from coordinate 435,831,470 downwards.
TGAGCATAGGAGTTGAAACATTGGTAGTTCACCCAGTCTATACCAGGGTAGTTGAAATCACCCAAGATTATGGTGTTGGGTAGGACCTTTATATTTTCCAATGTCTCAAGGAATGCAGAGTGAGCATCTTAGGACATGGTGGGTGATCTATAACCGGATATGACTTGAAATGTGGTTTTGCCTGCTGATAGTTGCTCATGGATGATCTCTGGGGCATCATGCTGCGCTACTAACCTGGAGATATGGGTATCCTTGATGAATATGGATACACCTCCGCCCTTGGTACTGCGATCTGGTAACTGAGGCCGGAAGGTATGATATGAATTGTAACCTGGCAGTGCTGGGGTGCTCTCTTGAGCCTTGAACCAGGTTTCCGTCACTGCACAAACATTAATTTTCTCCATGCCGAGGAGACCCTCGAGTGTGTGCATTTTGAGGTTGAGACTTCTGGTGTTGAGTAGCATTACCCTTAGTTTTTGGTTACCTGTGCTGGTTACGGTGGTTGGTTTGTCCTTTGAGCCTTGCCTAAAAAAGGCACTATGGGGACGGCAAGAGCCTTGGCCAGTATTCAAAAACCTAGGGGTGACAGGTGCAACCCATCTCTGGCAAAACAGCGAGGCTTGTCTATCATGTCATCCCAGGCAGACAGACACTGGATCCCCTCACAATGACACCAGAAGCTTAGCCACTTGTTGAAATTGATCATTTTGTCTTTGTATTGTGGTATCATTCTAGGTGAAGGTAGTATGCTACTCAAGGTCAGGGTCATACCAGCTTGGGCTACATGATCAGAGAGTCCCTCAATGTCTCTTTTCATGTAGTCCAGGGAGGTATGTCTTAGATCATTCACACCAACATGTACAATGACAGTGTCATACTTGTACTTGTTCTGGAGTGACCTAAGTGCCTGTGTTATGTGGCGGATCTGAGCACCCGAGAGGCAGCTGACAGTAACCTTCTCCTTGTTCAGCCTGGTGAGTGGAACATCCGTGTGCCTTACTATAGAGTCTCCAATTACTAGCGTGTTAGGTATGGTGTTTTGCCTTAAGGGCTGTTGTGAGGCACACTGCTGAGGTGAATTATGTGTTTTCTGGCTTGTGTTTGGGGGTGCAGGTTGCTTGCTTGTCTGCTTTGGAGGGCACTGTTTCTTTTTCAGATTGGTGCCTAGTGCCTCTGAATATGTTTTTGTGTATTTATGCGTATGTTTTGCCGGTGCTTGTTTTGTAGATTCATGTGTGACAGGTGGTGTGATGCAAGTGTGTCCCTTATCCTCTTGACTGTCTGTTACAGTTACCATATGGCCTTTTATACTGTACATGTTTCCAAGTGTGATCATCATTTTTATTGTATGTATTTATTTATTTTCCTTTGTTAGCCAGTATAATCGGAATGCCATTTCAGTGAAGGCCCAAGAAAAAAGCATCACAAGAGACATAGATATGAGGGAGACAAATATATGCATTTTCTGCAACATTTATACATATCATAGAGAAATCCAAGATTTGCAGTAACTTTAAAAAAAAAAACAAGAAACATTATCAGTTATGATACAGGCAATTATACATCTATATAAATGAAAACAAACCATACTGACACAATCCTAGTTGCAAGCATTTTACATCACAAACCACATTGACATAATCCTAGTTACAAACATTATGCAGCACTTATAATCTACCCAATCATTGTTAGTCAAACATCACATCGCTCATTAAGTCCCGCCTTCTTTTAAACATCATTCCTCCCCTCTATGTATTGTTCACACCATTATCTTTTTTCTTATGTAATTTGCTCCTCCCCTTTTCTAAAGATCTAAATTCCATTTGTTTTACCTCTGTTACTATATCCACTAGTTCTAGTATAGTTGGTTTAGACTTTGATTTTCATTTTCTAGTAATTTCTTTTTTGGCAGCCACCATAATTAGATGCAGCAAGGCCTTACTATGTCTAGGCAATTCCAATTCTGTATCATAGCTCAAAAAATCATCTCCCTAGCTACATCAATTTGCTCACCCAGCATCCCTGATAGAGCAGTCTGCAGGGAACCCTTAAAGTCTGCCAACTCTTTACACTCCCTGAAAATATCTTCCCAATTACCTCTCTCTTCCCCATCACACCTACAAATATTTGTTGCTTACCTGAGGAAAAATTCTTTAGAGTCTACTTTGGGTATAAAATATCTATGTAAACATTTCCAAGAAAAAATCCTAAATCTTCTAGATTTTGTTGCATATTTGGAAGACAAACATATACCCCCCCATTGTTTATGCATTGCTTATCTAATCTCTCTTCCCAATCCTTTATAACCTCCTCTGATTGATTCTTATAGTTACCATGCAATATTTTATATGCTCTACTAATTATTCATTGTTTAACAGCAGCTTCTGTTCTAGATTCTACTAAAAACTCTACCAGTGCTAATTTTTCATTAAGGACCCCCTTATTTCTTTCTCTTTGTCTATACTCTGATATCAGTCCTTGATACAGAAAGCAGTCTCTAGCCTGCAGTCCAGATAAGTTCTTGGTGTCTTCCCATTCTATTACATTTCTCTCTCTAGTTATTTGCTCCCAATACCTTGGTTCATTTGCCAGTTTTGTCCAATATATTCCCACCCCCTCTTGCCTATTGTCTGTATCCCTAATTCAGTCATTCCTATCCACAGAGCCTCCTTTCTCCATTCCCATGTTGGCTTAATTCTTAGAAGGCCTTCTGCTACTTTATGAATATAATATTCTGTATGATTATTGTTGTTTTCCTTAAGGCTCTGCATCCAATGTCCCACTCTCTCCTTGTTACTTGGGCTTCCTCATTATCATCTCTTTCTACTTTGAATTATAGGTTTCTGCTTGTGCTATGTATTGGAGCCTTAACTGTGTTGCTCTGAAATACCCCTTCAACTTGGGTAATCCCAATCCGCCCTGTTCTATTGGAAGAATCATCTTATCCCACTTGACTCTTGCCGTCTTTGCCTCCCAGATAAAAATCCTTCAGCTCTTTATTAATTGATATCCACAACATCTCCTTAGTAGGATTAACTGTTAACCTTTCTAGAGCAATGCAGTATTCAGTCAGACCTAGTGCATACTAATATTTGTGTAATAATCAAACTGTGACCTTCTTATGAATCCAGATCTAGCCATACGTCAAACTACTGGGCACTTACACAACATCTTCTGGGTCTATACACCTGAAAAATGCCCTCTTGTTCTTCACATAAAAAATAAATGTTAATCAAAATGTAAATGCTCCCTACAGGAGAGTGCATCATACAGAACATAGGTACCTGGTGGTGTTCTTTGATATGCTGTCCCTCCTTAACTTTATCTTCAGGAACAAAAAAAAAAGGAAAAGAAATGCTCCTTCACTTACTTCAGAACTTAACACTTCATGACTGCAAAGAAGAAAGAAAGAAAATGAAAAAAAATCTTTCTAAGTTTAACACTATAGCAAACCACTTGCTATACCTTATACCACACAATGCACTGAAGCATGCTTTAGTCTTGATGGCTGAAGCAATCTCAGCATTCATTTTCATGCTTAGGAATGCCATTATGAAAATGAGTATCAGTACTGCATTCCCAACTGATTGGCATCTGCTGATCACATCCTCTAACACCTTGTGCCCAGGACAGCTGCACCTTCACCACACCCTGGCTATGCCTCTGATGATGACTACAGCAAGAGAGCCTTGCTGTCAAGCAACTTTTTGGATGCATGGATTAAAATCTGACAAAGCTTACAGTGAAAACGTGTTTATGTATATTTCTGTGAATTTGTGCAAAGCTGATATAGCAGAGCTAAAATTACTGGCTGTGTTGGATTCTATTACCATCTGATATACTAAACAGATAAGTACACTTTTTTGCAAGTCAATTTGCACTGTACTGTATTTATATATTTGCTTTATTGTTTCTGTCCTTTGTTGACTGCACTGTTTGTTTGTTTTGTTTTCCCACCCTCCCTCTCAAGTGTTGCTGTAATCTTAAACCTGGTGGCTTTGGAATTGCCCACACCTGCTGTATATCTGAGTTTGGTCACTCCTCCCAGTCCAATCTCATTTGATCACTCAACCTAGTGCAGTGAGATTATTTGGGTAGGACTATCCCCATGCTTCTTAGACTTTGGACACTCCTCCCTGTCCTATCTCATCAGCTTTATTATTAGTAATCAACCAGCCTCCTTAAATTATTAGTAAAGTGGGAGACAGACCAAAGTTAATTTATAGGAAAGGTCTGAATTTTAAAAATATGTTTGAGAAAAACAAAATGGTTGTTGTGTCTTTCGGCTTATCCCGGTTAGGGGTCGCCACAGTGGAACTCCGGTCCGCTAATGTTTGGTAGTGGATTTTTACGTGCCGAGTTACCAGCCCTGACACACAACCTTCAACGAAGGCACGCCCATTCACGCATGCCTCCATACAGAAGACGCTCTAGCTGAGAATCAAACGCGACAACATCTTGCTGTGAGGTGGCGACGCTACCGCAGCACCACTACCGTGGGTGAGAAAAACAAAATGGTAATAAGTAAATACCCTGGGATGACACAATGTGGTAATTGTCCTTATTGTAGATATGTAGAAATTGGTGCTGCTATAACAATTAATGGTATTAAACTTGTAAGTAAGAAGACATTTAATTGTAATGATAGATCAGTTGTTTATGTGGCTAAATGTGAAATCTGTCCATCTTTCTATGTTGGAAAGACTGATTGTAGATTACGTAACAGAATTTATGAGCATGTATACAGTATTCAAAGACAAAAAGAAGAAAATGCGTTAGCCAAACATGTTAAAACTTTCCCACATCATTCTTTCAAATTTTGGGTAATACAACAAACTGAATATACTGATAGAGGTGGACCCATCAGTTTATTTTTGGAGAAGTTAGAACTGTATTGGCAAATTAGATTACATGCATATTACCACCCAGGGCTAAATGATAAATGTTCTCTCATGTGTCTGTTAAAATTGAAAAGTTTACTTAGATGAAATTGACATATAGTTGGATATATATATATATATATATATATATATATATATATATATATATATATATATTTATGTATTTATATGTTTATATAATTATATATTTATATATTTATATATGTATTTATTTATCTATTTATGTGCATTTTTATAGTTCTAAATATAGATTTTCTATTATTTAATGAGTTCTAACATGAACAAAGTAATGTTTAAATATTAATAGTTTAGATGGACATAATATATTATATGGTTACCTACATGAAATTATTTAAGGTGTTATGTGTATTAGTAAATTAGTGTATGCCACTCTACTTTAAACTGTTGCTTTTTTTAAACTTTTTATATGAAATGTCATGCCCTTTTAAATTTCGGGCTTTGGTTATCACATGGTTTTAACTAATGAGTTTATTTAAGTTTGAATTGTTGAATGCCGTTTTGTCTGAAGAAGTCTAACCAATAGGTTAGATGAAAAGCGCTTAATTAAAACAGTGTTACTTGTATTCTAGTTCTGTATCCGGCTTTATTTGTTTTATTTACAACATAAAAGATTTGTCAAAAAGCAAATTGAAGGTCATGCTGCTTAATGCTAGGAGCCTTAACCTGAAAATGGACTCACTGGAGGCTCTCCTTGCATTGGAAGATGCCAATGTCTATGTGGTCATGGAAACTTGGTTCAGGACTGCAGAGAGCACCCCTGCCTTAGCAGGCTATACCTCATTCCACCCATTCTGACCCCAAAATGAGGTTGGGAAGACTAAGGGTAGTGGAGGTTCTATCTTCATTAAGGACAGCCACACCTCCAGATTGTTTTTTGCCAGCATGACACACTGGAACTACGCCAGGTGAAACTGACAGTTGGCAAGACACCCATCCAAGTTATAGCTAGCTATAGACCCCCTCCATGACTCAGGACACCCACTTATCTTACCTGGATCTACTTGACTCCATCAAGGTACCCCCCCCTAACACCCTGATCTTTGGTGATTTCAAATACCCCACCATAGACTGGGTGAACTATTCTTGCACTAATGCACTCTCTCAATGATTCCTTGACTTCATCAGTTCTAATGCACTAGACCAGCTCATCTCATCTCATCCCCCACAAGGGGAGATAACATTATGGACTTACTTCTCACCAACATGGGTGACTGTTGCACTTCTCCCATTGTATGTTCTTCCCTGGTGAGATCAGATCATCGGACTGTCTGATTCGAAGTTTCTATCCCACCCAACCCTCCAGCCGTAGTCAAGCTAAAAAACTTCTCAAAAGCTGACTACAACCTCCTAAGGGAGGGTATGTGTAGCTTCACACCACCGCCCCCCTCAGAGGATGCAGACAACTATGGTGAACAGTACACTAATGCAGTATACAAGCACCTGTACAACTGCATGGACTCAGCCATACCCAATAGAACTAAAACCTGCTCCTCAAGGAAACACAAACCTGTTTGGTGGACATCCTCAATCAACAGGCTTTACAACAAAAGGAAGAAACTGTTATCCAAGGGTAAAAAGGAACAAATTCCAAATTGGAAAAACTACCTCCTTAGCCTCAACAAGCAAATTAGATCACTAGTGAAAACCTCCAAGGCCAATTATGAATAGAAACTAGCATCCAAAACAAAGGGAAACCATAAAGTCTTCTTCAGTTACGTCAGGAACCTCTGTGGCAAAGCCCAGGTTTGTTCCAAATTAGTACTTAGCAGTATCACTTACACTGATCCTGTTGACATAGCCAGCCTGCTAGCAGATAGGGTCAGTGCAAACTTCACCCCCCTGCCCCCCAAAGGCCCTTTTGACATCCTCGATACTTGTCCAACACCTCAAATCTCCATAGATCAAGTGTTGCAGACCCTATCCAAGGCAAAGAACACAGCTTCATGGGACCTGATAGTATCCCTTGATGTAGTCTGCACCATCTCCAGCAAGAACTGGCTTTGCCATTGAGCATGCTATTCAACTACAGCCTAAGTACAGGCTTCATTGCAGCAGAGTGGAGAACTGCCATTGTCATCCCTTGCATGAAGGTGGTGCCACTACTGACCCTGGGCACTATTGCCCCATTAGCTTGACAAGTCTGATAAGCCATGGAGCATATTATTATGGATCTCATAAACAAGGACATAGGCAATCTCCAAGCACTTGACCCCACCCAGTTCAGATTCATCAAGGGCAGATCTTGCCTGTTGAACCTGATTGACTTCTTTGAGACTGTCACTAAGGCCCTGGATAAGGGGAAAGTCAGTGCATACAGCCTACCTTGACTTATCCAAGACTTTTGACACAATCCCCCACTCAGGCATCATTGAAAAGCTAACACAACTTGGTGTAAATCCCTGTCTCATCAGGTGGGTGGCCTCAGTGTCAAAATAGGCACCTTCACCTCTGATAGCAGACCTATCATTAGTGGAGCCCCCCAGGGATCTGTCCTGGGACCCCTACTGTTTGGCATCTATTTCTCAGAGGTCCAGGTAAAGACAAAAGGCCTGTGACTGACCACGTTTGCAGACAACTGTAAGTTGGGTGCTGTCACTGACTCCCCATATGATGTTAACATACTGCAAGAGGGTCTTACAGCAACTAATGACTGGTGCCAAAGTCAAACTAAATGCAAAAAAATGTATCATACCATTCAGCAAAAACACAACCCCTACCGATTACCATATCAACGGCAACCCCCTAAGCACACAACCTGTGATGAGAGACCTGGGAACTCAGGTTGATAACAACCTCACATTCGACCATCATATAGCGACAGTGGTCAGAAAAACCTTTTACTTGGTTCATCTCATAAGTCAAAGGATTGCATCCAGAAAAAAGGAGGTTATTACCTCTCTATACTCCTCCATCATTAGACCAATAATTGCATTAAATGCCCCATTTGGGATGTACCTCTCCAAACATCTGCATCAACTGGAAAGGCCACTGAAATACCTCTCAAAGAGAATCCATGGCCTCCAAAACCTGTCCTGTGCAGACAGGCTCAAATCACTATCACTCTACTCAGTATTGTACAGATTGCTCTGGGGTGATCTGTAACTTGCCTACAAGGCAATCTCGGACCCTGCCCTAGATGCTTCATATCTGTAAGTCTAACCCCTCACACACTACCTGTTCAAAAGGCCTGAATCTAATATGCAACATCAACAAAACCTGCTGGAGAAACAGGTTTGTCTCCCAGAGGCTGCCCCGTCTCTGGAATAGACTTCCCATACCTGTCAAACAGAGCACCTCGCTGACCCTCTTCAAGCACAACCTTGATAAGTGGACAGGAAACCACAAACTTGTCACAGGGGTTCCACCTGTGCCCCTCATTGACAGGGGTAACAGGTGCTGACTGAGGTTTTTTTGGGGGGACACAAACTCTTGGCTAGGCATGTAAGGGCCCCAGGGCCATTAGCCAGTAACCTCCAATGATCCTATGATCCTATGTCTATACTAGCTAAGAGAATGGCAAAGGTGTTGCCAAAAGTGACAGATATAGCTCAGTTTTGTTTCATGCAGGAAAGGTAAACATTTGACAACATTAACATAATAATGATGATTGAAAAGGGAATCATAGTGCAAGAAAACACAGTTATTGTTGGTGCATCCTGAAACTGAGAAAGCCCGCCATAGAGTGAGCTGGGATTTTATGAGTAGGGTAATAGTAACATTTGTATTTCCTGATAGAATAACAGGGTTGATTACAGAGAGATATGAAAGGTCAGAGGCAAGAACCAAGATGGTAGGGTTCCACTCTGACAAGCCATGCTTAAACAGAGGTATCAGGCAAGGGTGTCTTCTTTCCCCTTTGTTATATGCCTTATACCTGCAGCCATTAGCAAGGAAAATAAGGGACTCACAGACTTATGGGAATAACTAGTAAGGAACTTAAGGAAAAATAACCTTACTTGCAGATGATATTATTTTGTAGCTAACAAATCCAGAAATATATCTTTCAGTGTTATGGAACACTTTGAAACAATTTCATGATTTTCTGAATATAAAATCAATGGAGATAGAACAGGTCTACTTCATTTCACTGAAAGCTCATTTGACTGAAATTCAGTTGCCTGTGCACAAATCACTGAAAGCTCATTTCACTGAAAACTCATTTGACTAAAACTCATTTCGTTGAAAGTTATATATGGCCTTTTCCCCACTGTAGTGCAATCCTGTAGTTAGTATATAAAGTAAGGGGGTGGGGGGGCACAGCCTAATTTAACTATTGTATAAAAGCAAATTTATGCCTCCTTTCAAGTGTGATAAAATTGAAATGTTTCATCATATGTTAAATTATGCGATACAGCAAGAGTGCAATAAGTTTTTTAGAAGTGAAATTTAATATAATATGATGCAAAAATAATGGGTCACTTTAAAAAATCTAAGGGAAAGAAAGGAACTAATGTTTAAGCCTGCAGAGAAGGGGGGACATCTAGTAATAATGCATTACACACAATATGTGAATATGTGTTTACAGCATCTAGAAAATAACAAAATCTATGACAAAGTAGGTTTCTTAACTTATCAGGAGATGGTGAATAACTATGAAACATTAATGCACAAAGGGGTTAGACTAAATTATTTTAGTCATGAAGATGCTAAAAATACGTTTTTAAATAAAAGCAGTGAGTTGCAATAGTTTTTTTTTTGTGTGCCTTAAATACATAAAAACAAGGTTAACTCTCCAGGCCATCCCATTGTATCTGCCTGCAATTATGTAACCCATAATTTGGGATGTTTTTTGCATCACTTTTTGTTAAAAAAGTGATACAATTACCTTCATATATCAAAGACAGTTTTGATTTTCTGGACAAAGTAAAGAAACTAATATGGCAGAAGAACCTTTTTTTTATTGTGATAGATGTAGTGAGCCTATACACTAGTATAAAAAATAGTGATGGCATAGAAGCTATAGATTTTTTCTGGGGAAAAGCCCCAGTATACACTATATTATAGAACTGAAATTGTTCTGTTTGGAAAATAATATATTTGAATGTGATAGCTCTCTGTATCATCAGAAGTGTGGGACAGCTACAGGGCAGCTTTTGCCCCCACATATGCTAATTTATTTATGGGTCTCTATGAAAATCTATACGCGTATAGGAATGACTTTTAGAAAACATGTTGTTCATTTTTATAGGTACATTGATAATATGATTTTTGTTTGCAAGGGGGGCTATGAAGAGGTGGAAAAGTTTGTTCAAGAACTGCAAGTGAATAGGTCTGAGATCAAATTTGATGGGTTACGAAAAAGAAATACAGTAAATTATTTGGATATTACAATAGAAGGGCAAGAAGATGGTAAACTTAAAATTAAAATATTTAGAAAAATTGGACAAATAAGTTTTATGATGCATGGAACTAGTTGTCACCCCCACACACTATTTCTTCCATTCTTTATGGGGAAATGGTCAGGGTTAAACGTTTGTGCAGTGACAGAAAGGAATGTGAGAAGGAAGTTCAAAATACAGCTAATATGTTTATAGAAAGGGGCTATGAGCCAGAGACAGTATGGCTGAGGTATAATAAAGGAATGAATAAAAAAGTGAATAAAGCACAGAACATAATAATGCAGAAAAACAATGTAGAGGAAAAAGGTGAGTTGTATTTTGTGTCTAAGTATACTCATTTTTCTAATATTTTAGAGAAAATAGTTAGGTTCACTGGTCATATATACAGAAAGAAAAATCCTGCCTAAAAATGTTAAACTTTGTTTTTCATATGAAAGAGGCAGGAGTCTCAAGGACATGTTAGTACATGGAAAATTTGAGAGTCCAAAAAATATAGAGAATAATGTAGTGAGATATGGAAGTGTTCCATGCGACAATTGCACAGTATGTAAACGCATAGTTGATAGTTTTGAAAGCATTAATGGAAAAGATGATAGAAGAGGCGGCTTCACTTGCAACAGTGAAAAGATTATATATAGTTTAAATGTCCTTGTGGATTATTTTATATTGGAGAGAGCAAGAGAAGTTTCGCTGCAAGATTAAAAGAGCACATAAGGGACATCAAGAAGCAAAGATTTCAGAGTCCTGTAGCTGTGCACTTCAAGGAACACCATACTGGAGACCCACAGGGGTTACAGGTAACTGTTTTGGAACAAGTAAATACTAGGTTCAGTACTGATGAAAAAATTAAGGAATATTTAAGAAGGAAAGAAGCAATATTTATTTTAAAATATAATACAATGTTTTCCAAGAGGTTTGAATAAAGAATTCTGTTGGAGGCATTTAATTTAAGAAGGTTAAAAAGAATATTAAAAGTTAACCTTTTTAGTTGTTTTTTTTAGTGAATTCTTAATTAGATGATTATTTAATTGATCAAATGCATGTATTTAAGTGTATGCTTACCAGTAGAAAGATGTACTTTAAAAATGCTTTTCTGAAAGCAGAGGCACCAGAGAAGTGTTACTTGCTCTTAATGCTGTAGGAGTTTAAAGTTTTGCTGTTAACTTTACTGCAGAAGTTATTTTTTTCTTTTAATAAATCAGTCTTTGTACTAAACTGAGTGAATTTGTCTGGCCTGGAACTTGTGGTGTGAGGTTTGGTTTGTTCTACAGTGTGGTGCTTCATATTTTTTAACATTTTAATGTATAGTTATAAGGTTTTATCATAATATGCCTTAACAGTTTAAGGTTGTTTTTTTCTTGTTACTTCTCTTTAACCAAATTGCCTTTTAATTGCTAATTAACTTAGACATGTGGCCTTTACATTGTATTTAAACCATGCACTAGCCATTGTTAGTTGAATTATGCATCTGAGGAAGCCCTCTGGGCAAAATCCTTACTTGCGTACTTGGAAAATTGCTTGGAATCATTAAAGGATTTTAGTTCACCCTGTGTACTTGGAATATTGTTTGGAATTATTAAATGATTTAGCTCATTCAGCCCTGGTTTCCAGTGATTTCTCTTTTTGTGTTGGACTTAACTGGTGTGTCACCAGATTTGCTTGCATGTTGGTTCAGTCATCTTTTGATGTTGCAGTAGAGGTTCAGATCCCTAGACTGGGTATTTCTGATACCATTTAAATTGCTGAAGCATAGTAAATCCATCAGTATCGGGTTGGAGGATGCCTTGTATGCCGGACATAGGTAACTTCTTAGCAGTCTGTATACCATGTATAGTGACAGGGCTTTGAGGCAGTCCATGTACGATATGTTGTTTAGGCCTTGCATCCCTTTAGTAAGTTATCTCTGTGAGCATTACAGTAAAGTGATCAGATGCTTTCCATTACACCTGTTTCTCCTTAATATGGGGACTCGTTGTTCCATCATCCTGTGATGTCACCAGTGTTGGGTTCTCTACACTAAATCCTTCACTCAACAGGTAATCCATACCTTCTGTTTCCATTTCTTTAACTTCTCCATTACTAATCCTCTTTACTACTTCCCCTTTGTTTTCTTATTTTTTGTATTATGAAATTTTCCCTGTCTGGATGCCTTTGACAGTATTTCCCTTAAAACGTAAGAATCGGTGTGGTACAGCCTATGCAGGGACAAATTCCATTTTTCAACACTGTGGGATTTAAATAGGAAAATGGAGAGATACATCCCAAAGGGGGGATTATATTCAATGATTGGCATAATGAGGGCTAAGTAAAGGGGGGAAATGACATCCCAGGATCTAGACACTGTCCCTTTGTTTATAAGCTGTGCAACACAGAAGGGCTGTCTTACAGCAATAGACACACCTTGGTCAAAACTTAGGTCACTGCCCACATAATTTCCCAAAGTGAATTTATTTATTTATTTTAGACCTCAACTTTGGGGTGACGGGCAGCATCAGTTTGATGAACTGCCCAGTGTGTCAGTTCTGCTCCCACTTTTGTACAACCTCTTAAAAATGCATACATCTCAACTCTGTTAGTGTAAAAAAAGGAAACTGAGAGATAAGGGCTAGCAATTCTGGCAATTTTAGTAAACTTCACTTACTGGCTAGTAAGTACACTGCCTGGAAACCAGCAAAGAAGAAACTCAGAGAGCCCGAAAGAAAATCAGCTGGAAAAGTTGAAGAGAAAACACAGACTGGAAAGAACCTGCAGCTGGTCAGCAAAAAGCTGTTCAATCTCCAGCTTTGACACAAGAGGTGGCTTTTAGTAATTTAGAGGAAAAACAAATCAAATGTATTCAGAGATGATTGAAATAAATGAACCATTGAAGGAGTATGTTAACTCAAACAGAAGTGTAGCTGTCTCAACCACCCTGAGCTGATACCATAAGCCAAAGCCCCCACACTCTCAGCTTTTAAGTGAAGAGGGAAAAAAAGCAGTTCTCTGAAGTGATCGGCTTATTATAATTTATTACAATCAAGCCCATGACCCCCACGGATAGCTCTTCCATTGAAGAACAAAAAAAAAATACTGTAATTATGTGATCACTACATTGTAGTGACCAGGTAATTACAGTCACATAGCTGAATCCATGCCCCCTCCAGCTAGCTCTTCATAGTTCTTAGGTAAGTACTAGGTTAGCAGCCCTTTTGGGCCATTTTAAGCCTAGCCAATTTCCCTTTCAAAGGTGAGAATCAAACGTTGTACCTTGTGTCTGTGAGGTAAACACCTTAATCATTATACCAAACCCAAATCCAGCGTATCTGTAAAGTGGATTTGAACCTTGCATTATCTGTGCTCTTTCTACAAATTCACTGGAATTGCCCCTTTTGCCACATAGATACATTCCATTGAAGAGCAAAAAAAAAGACCTTTAAGCAGTACTCGGGTTTGACCACAAATGCAAGACCAGCTCTTAAAAGCCAGTATTGCATTAAAGAAAAAGAGGTCATTCTTTCATGATGATGGATTGCTGATCGTGCTCCCAACCCTTTGTACCAGGGGCAATTGTCCCTCCTACCCCACCCTAGCTACTCTTCCAAACTCAGATAACAAAAGCCTGGAAAATGAAAGAAGCTTTAAGCAGCTATTCAGATGACTTGATAAAAATTAAAAAAATCACAGGTGGAAATGAAGAAAAGGTTGGCTGAGTATGAAACTTCTAAAGAAGAGATGTTTCAACAAAAAAAAAAAAAAAATGGTAGCATTAGTGGACTGACCACAGAAAAAAAAACTAATATTTTCTGTTTTTACCAGAAAAATGGAAGGGATAGACTGTATTAATTTTATGAAAGCACAAATAAGCTAGGACTAGTATTCCACAACAGGATTTGTTAAGTGAAAGGGCACACTAACTGTATGCTTGAAATCTGACTATGAGAAAGAACCCAACACCTGTGTAAGTTAAGATGCAATCATACCAGAAGAAAGAGTTGAGCCTGACAAAACTGTGGCAGAAGGGCAAAGTATTAAAAACTAGAAACAGTAGCATGTTTGTAGAAAATGATTATTCACTGTACACCAGGCAGAACAGAAGCAACTTTATCCCAGTAGTTAGGGAATGTCAAGAGGCAGGTTGAGATTCAAGCTGCTGTATCCAACTGTCTTCAGACTATTTTTTTTCTCAAGGATCAGTGACGTTTTTGATGCAGAATAGGCTAAGTAGGAAATACAAATGTCTATCCAAAAAAAGTGAGCTACCAAACAGAATGGGGCTCTACTTCTCAGTCCTCTGATAATAAAGCTCATATAGACACTTTGCCAGTGAAACCTTTTCTAATGTTCCAAAGGAAAATGCTTGAGAGACAGAAAAAAAGCATAAGAGTTAACTTAGAAGAATCTGGAATGGCTTGAATTTGAGTCTGGTGTTGGTAGATGGAGATGAACAGGAAAAGACCAGCAACACTGAAATTAGTGAATGAATGTGAAATTATAAACTTCAAAAACATTTGTGAAATATGGGTTTACAAGAAAAGGTGGCTGACAAAGTTTGGACTTTTGTTGACTTTGTTAAACTTGTGGGTGGAGTGAAAAATATATATGCCACTTCAAGTAATTAATGTTTGCAAGGACACAAAAAAGAAAATAAAATAACTGTAAAAAACAAATTTTGTTTTTAATAGTATCTGTGTAAAATTTCTCGTGATATAAATTGCACATTATATAGTAAAGCAGATTTGTGTAGTATGTATTCAGGGGTATCTAAAATGGGTTGGGGTGAAGGTGAGTCTTTTCAGTGA
>NC_056740.1:435748931-435811431 GCF_019279795.1 Protopterus annectens | reverse complement strand
AGGGAGTGGGACAGATACTATCCCTATCTCCTCTTTGCATACAAGGAGGTGATCCAGGAATCCAAAGTATTTTCAACCTATGAGTTTGTGTATGGCCACAGGTTGATGGGCACCTGGATTTAATGTATGGTGAGTGGGAGGGTGAGTGCCATTCCCGCAAAGAATCTGTTATGGAATATATCTTAAATTTCAGGACTAGGCTTAAGGAACTCATGGGGCACCTAGCACAAGCACAACAGCAGCAAATGTTCTAGTATGACTGGTCAGCCAGGGCCAGAGAGCATTCTACTGGGCAGAAAGTGATGGTACATATTTTTGTTAGGTATAAATATCAGGCTGCATGCGGGGGTCTTTTCACTATTTTGAGAAAGGTGAATGATATTAACTACATGGTAGAGTTGCAAGGGAGGAGGCAGAATCACAAACTCTTCCATGACAGCATGACAAAACCCTACCATTAAAGATAGATATTGGTATTCGGTGACTGCAGTAAATTACAGGAGGAATCTGAGAGATATCTGGAAGTAAACCCTCTCAATGAGCTTCGGTCTGATGTGTTAGCGGATGACATAGCCCCTTTTACAGTTGCTATCTTCCACCCAGGTTAAAGAAATCTGAGCAGTACTGCAGGAGGTGGGTCTATATTATCATATCGCATGCTCAGAAGAGTGTACGACAGATAATCAACCCCATGTAAGAGAAAGCTTACAACGTTGAAACTTCAGAACAGCAGTTATTTTCCAATGGAAAATAATCACTGTTCTAAAACAAAAATAAAAACAAACAGTAAAACATTACTTAACATGGAGGGCTGTGCCCACACCCCCCTACTTAAATATACCAAATCCGAGATTGCACTACAGTGCTGAAAAGGCAAAGTAGCATAAGTGGCAAAAATAATTATTTTTCTAGGGAAAGAATTCACTGAAATGCTGCTTCGCTATTTTGCCTTTTCATGCTTTACTGTTCGACAAAGATGCATTTGACAACCTTTATCTGCGACGGCGTAATAGGGGTCCCAGTGTAACCACTTATTGGGGCACCATATGGTTATGGGATCCCAGCAGCTCATCAGACAGGCCCCTTAGAGTACTAGATTGAGTTGTGCAAAACTGGACAGAGGAGCTGTAGGAGGTGTTGGATCTGGGAATAACTGAAGGAGTCAACAGTTCCTGAGCTTTGGTGGTGTTGCTACTACCAAAAAAAAAATGGCAGCACTTGGTTCTGTGTCAACTATATCAACTAAATTGTCATATACAGTCAGATGCTTGCCCATGCCCAGGACTGATAAAACATTAAAGCATTTGGGTGAAGCTAAGTATCTAACTATACTATTTTTTAAACACCTGTGTTAACTTATTACTTAAGACATAGGCACATATACTTTAATAGAAAACAAAAAGAAGTTATGTACTCACCATAATGTTCCATCTGTGTTGTCCATTGTCATTCTTCCTCAACATGTGGGTTCAGATCCAATTCTCAGATTTGACTCGGTCACTATTTACAGCTCGTGGCTGCTGCAGACTCTCGAGCTCATCCCTTACCCATAATATTGTAGTCCCCCACCATACCTCAGATCTTGTTAGCTGCTTTATGTTGCTAAATAACAATGTAAGAAATAATGATTAGATGATAAACCATTATCTGGAGCTCAAAAAGAGGAACTTTGGTTCCTCCAATATCCTCTCATTCTTCCAGAAGTCATAAACAAGAAAGGTAGGGAGGGGAGTTGAGGACAAATGAAAATGAACAACACAGAAGGAACGTTATGGTGAGTATGTAACTTCTTTATCTGATGTTGTCAATTTTCATTTATTCTTTAACATGTGGGACAGAGTCCCCAAGTACCTGAATCCTGGGTGGGCGCTAAGAAAGGATATTCTTGAGTACTGTTGAGCCGAAGGCTGCTGTTCCCCTAGAGACCAGATCAACTTTGTACTGAGCAATAAAAGTATGAGGATTAACCCAAGTGGCTGCAGCACAAATGCCATCCATGGAATATCTGGACAGAAATACTGAAGAGGTTGTCATTGATTTAACTGAATGAGCTCTCAAGGTTTTGGGCAGGGATAAACCCAATTTACTGTAGACAAAGGAAATGCAATCAGTTAGCCACTTAGCTAAAGTTATTTTGGTAAATGGCTTTCCCAATCTTGATTCTAAAAGGATATGGACAATTGATCTGATTTTCTGAATTTGTCAGTGCTATGCAAGTAGAAACTTAATTTTCCTGTGAACGTCCAACAAATGTAAAACTTATTCCCCTTTGTTGGAGAAATTTGGGAAGAAAACTGGAAGGTTGATAGACTGAGTAATGTTGGATCCTGACATCACCTTAGGAAGAAACCATGGATTGGTTCGTAAGGACATTCTATTCTTTATGAAAAATCAAATAAGTAGGTTTAGAAGATAAGCCTTGCAGTTCTGAGATGTGACGGGGAAGAAGGGTAACTTGGAACATATTTTCTGGGAGTGCAGTGAGTTGGCAGACTTTAAGGATTCCCTGCGGGATGCACTGTCAGAGATGTTGGGTGGGCAGATTGGTGTGACGAGGGAGATGATGTTTCTGAGCTATGATACAGAATTGGAGTTGCCTAGACATGGTAAGGCCTTGCTGTCTCTAATTATGGTGGCTGCCAAAAAAAAAGGAATTACTAGAAAATGGAAATCATAATCTAAACCAACTATATTAGAAATAGTGAATATAGCGAAATGGAGATAAAACAACTGGAAATGAGATCCTTGGAAAAAGGTAGGAGCAAACTACATACGAAAAATGGGAATTGTGGGAACAATACATACAGGGGAGGAATGAGGTTTAAAAGAAGGCAGGATTTAAATGAGCTATGGAATGTTTGACTGAAAACGATTGGGTGGTTTATAAGTGATGTATAATGTTTGCAAGCGGGAGTGTGTCAGTGCAGTTTGTAATGTAAAATGCTTGCAACTAGGATTATGTCGGTGTGTTTTGTTTTCATTTATATAAATGTATGATTGCTTATGTCATAAGTGATGGTTTAATAAAGATGCTTCTTGTATTTATAAAAAAGGCAGGAATTTAATAATTTTATGTAATGTTGCTTAGGTTATATGATATATAGCAATATATGTGAAGCATAATATTTGTTAATTTAAACTTGTTAATACAGTTTGATTACTTTTATATAAATGTAAATGTGCCTGTGTCGCAAGTGATAATTCAATAAAGGTGTTTATAAAAAAAAAAAAAAAACCCTTGCAGTTTTTAAATTCTCCTAGCCGATGTAATGGCTACCAAAAATATTGTTTTCCAAGTTAAAAACTTTAATTCAGATGTAGCAGCTGGTTCAAATGGTGATTGGATCAGGGCTTGTAACTCTAAATTAAAATTCCGTGGTGGATTAGGATCTTTAAAGGAGGTTTCAGTAAAAAGATTCCTTTTATAAATGCCTTACAAAGTCATGATGAAGCAAAGATAAAATTGTCAACCCCAACATGAAAATTAGAAATAGTAGCCAACTGTTGATGAACTGGCCCCTTCATTAAAAACAGAAGCCAAAAATTGAAGAACTGTGGATAGAGGTGCTGAAAAAGGATCAATGTTTTTCTGCAGTGCTCAAAAAACAGTAGATATACATCTTCCTAGTGGAAGCTTTGTGGGAAGGTAAAAGAATGTGATGGATATGGGAGGAGAGCCTGAGTTGTCTAGCTGTCAATGGAATTGAAGAAACCATGCAGTCAACTTTAGGCCAAAAATGTCCAGGTGAATCATGTCTGTCACTTGAGACAGAAGGTCTGGAACTGGATCCAGGATCCAAGAAGAATGAACTAGATGAGGTCAAAGGAAGGAGAACCAAATTTCACTAGACCAATAAGGGGCAATGAGGATTACTGTGCTCTTCAATTGAGATGCTTTCTGAAGAAACTTGGGGATCAAAGGAGTTGGGGAGTAAGCATAGAGGAGAACAGGGGCTAATTGTGGAGGACAGCATCTCCCGGTGACTCCCCCACTGGGGGGAATCAGGGCAAAATACCTGCTGCACTTGCTGAGAGGAGCTGCAAGGAGGTTGCAGCATGGTTGGTCCTATTGATGGAATATCTTCGCTGCAGTTTTCTTGTTGAGAGACCACTCATGAGGCAGTAGGATGATCCACTCAATTTGTCTGCTATAATGTTGGATTTCCCCAGAATCCGCATTGCTGTCAGAAATTGACTGGATGACATCGCCCATTGCCATACTCTCAGAGCTTTTTTGGCATAAGGGGTAAGATCTGGTTTCTCCTTGTTTGCTGAAGTACTAGACTACTGGCATATTGGCAGTCTGAGTCGCAATAGTTCCTGAAGGGAGAGAGAGAGAGTCTTGGAAGGGCTGCAATGCTAGCAGGACTGGTCTCACTTCTAAGATATTGATCTGTGTGTTGGCCTCTTCTGGGGACCAGGTACCTTGAACTGCCTTTCCCAAGAAGTGTCCCCCACCCAAATTGGAATGCATCTTTGGTCACTATGGCCTTGGGCTGAGGAAGTATGAAAGTCAGCCCTGTAAAATCTGTTCTGAGCAAATCCTCTATCTGAGGTACCTTTTGCATGTCTGAGTTATTTTGATTTGGGAGAACAAGGGCTGGTACAGAATGGGCTACTGAGTCTCCAGGGTACATTGAAGAATTCTCATATGGTATCTTGACAATGGAACCAGAATTATGGCAGCCGACATTGACCCTAAAGCCTTTAAAATCAGTAGGGCTGACAGCAAGGAACTTAGAATTATCTTTTGGACTTGAAATGGAATCCTTTGTACCCTTGACAAGGGAAGGGAGGCTGTCACTGACACGGTGTTGAACAAGGCCCCTAGGAATTCTAGCACTTGAGTTGGTTCTAATTGAGATTTGTTGGGATTGATTGTAATGCCTAGGTGTGAGCACAACTGGAGTATGTAATCTCTTGCTTTCATCAGTAGATGCCTGGTCAGAGCAGTTATGAGCCAGTCGTCCAGGTAAGGAAACACTCAGACTCCATGTAGTCTCAAATGAGCTACTACTACTGCCATGCATTTGGTGAACACCCTGGGGGCTGTGGTGAGGCCACAGGGCAGTGCTCTGAAATGGTAATGACTGGCTCCCAGCCAGAAGCGTAAGTATGTCCTGGATCACCTGTTCATTTTTATGTGATAGTATGCATCCTGAAGATCTGTTAAGCACATCCAGTTGTCCTTATGCAGAAAAGACAAAATGGACTCAACTGTGACCATCCAGAACTTTGTATACTGAACTGATTTGTTCAGTTTGCTAAAATCCAAACTTGGTCTCCAGTCCCCTGTTTTCTTTGGTACTAAAAAGAATTTTGAGTAAGTTCCGTATTCTTTCTGGTCTGGGGCAGGACATTTTGGATGTCTCTTTTTTTATGGCACCTTTATTATTTCTAGAGCTGCTACTTTTCTATGACTGGATGGAACATCAGGAATTCTGCTTACTGTTGAAGGGGGTGGGGTGGCAAAAGGGAATTATATAACCTCTGGAAATAATCCTTTGCACTCTTTTAATTTCTCCAAGTCTTTTGGGTTTCTAATATCATGACAGGAATGGATCCCATTCCTAAGTTAAAGTACAATTAAAGTTCTTGAAATTAGTATTGTTTCAGTCTTTGATGTCAGCCAGAAGTGCTCTTTGCAGCACCCACAATGTGCCCAGTAATGACTCCTTCTGCAATTCGTATGGGGTTACATGTATTGGTAACATATTTAAATACAGTTGTAGATTCTTTTTTATAAGACCTGTTGCTCCTATGACTATTGGAACTGTCTGGATGTCTTTCTTCCACACTGCTCTTGTTTCTGCTTGCAAATGATATTTTATGACTTTGTGTCTCTCAAGACACTGTAGTCACTGGGTGTGGCAATTTCAATGATCAATGCCACTTTTCTCTTCTTTTCATGGAGCACTATATCCAGTTTTCTAGCATCTATCATTTGAACTATTGGTAATGGGTGATTCCATCTGATGTAGACTTCATCATGTTCTAGGATGCTTTGTGGCTCATGTTTCCAGTGTTTTTCAGCCACTTCAGTACCATAATGTTTGCATAATCCCTAGTACAACAGTCTTGCCACATTATTATGATGCCTTTCAGTATACAGTCCTTCTGCCAATAGTATGTCACAACCAGCAGCGAGGTGTATAACTGTTTCCAATTCTGTTTTACAAAACCTACATTTGTCTGTTTCTCCCACATGTTCAATGGACTTTGTAAACCAATGTGTATGTAGCCCACTATCTTGGGCCACCAATATAATCCTTTGTAAAGTTGTATCTTTGGTAATGTGTAGCCAGACTCTCTGGTGCAGGGATAGATGACTCCTGATTGCCTCCAGAGGTGCACAATTTGGCCTCCTTTCAGGAACGCTGATAGGATGTGTCAGAGGAGGAATCTCTGAATCTCTGGATCTGTGGGCCTCCTCTGCCATGTGGTGGTGTCTTCCTTTAGAGTTCCTCCCTCCGCCCAGGGGAAACTATCTCCACGTGGATCATGGAAAGGACCC
The DNA here is from genome assembly GCF_019279795.1 of Protopterus annectens. Lineage (NCBI taxonomy): Eukaryota > Metazoa > Chordata > Ceratodontiformes > Protopteridae > Protopterus > Protopterus annectens. Next base: position 435,804,917 of record NC_056740.1, on the reverse strand, counting down.
TGGGACCTTCTGAACCACACTTTTCAACCACCTTGTTGATTCTTAGAGAAGGTTCTTTGAGGAGCTGAAAAACATATGCCCACTACAGACAAGGTCTTACTATCTTGCTCACACCTGGAGAGTGTGTCTTTAACTTTAGGGCCAAACATGGAGCTTCTATCAAAAGGTGTATTGATGAAGGAGGACTTCAAGGGTTCTGCAAAATAACACAGGTGCATCCAGGCATGCCTCCTAATGAACATGCCTGAACCAACTGCTGTTGAGGTACCTTTAGCTGCATGTGAAATGAGCTACATGGACAAATTAGTAATAAACTGTAAAGAAGCCAACTGTGATGCAATGGATGTCTGTCCCTCAGCAATTATTGCTCCTGAGAAGAGACCCAGAAACTCCTCAGACTCTGAAATAGACTGCCCATACATGTCAAGCAGAGCCCTCTTCAAAAGGAACCTTGATGATTGGATGGGAGAAAGGAAATTCACCCCAGGGATCATGTCAGTCGCCCTGCTAGACAGGGGTCCATGGAAGTAAATAGTGTGGGAAGAAATAGCCAGGGAATTGTTATGGCTAGGCTTGTATAGGCCCTAGGGCCGATAGCCTAGTACCAACCTATAAACCTAAGAATATGGAGAGTTCTTTAATCAAATCGCTCTGAAGTCTGGTGGTGTGCTAAATAGTTCAGTGAAAGAAAACAAAAGCTGGATAACGCCTGGTATACACCTCAAGCGAAAAGAGAAAAAAAAATGAAAAGACCAATGGTTAGACCACAGCTGAAGATAAAAATGGAATAATCCACGTCAGGAAATAAATCACTTGCAGCTTCACAGTAGTGCCCTTTATAAAACCAAAAGTTGTAACTGAGATGTAGTAGTCAAGGTAGGAAACGGTTCACTTGCAGTTTCACACCACTTTATTAAACAAGAGTAAGCACTTTCGCGATCTAAGTCAGCTGATCGCTTCTTCAGACTCATAAAAACAGTTAAAACATTGGTATTTAAAATATGGTTCAACCAATGAAAACACATATAGAACTATGACATAGACTAATTAAAATTGCATACATCAGTACATTAATTTGCCTTATATTCTGCAAAAGATGGAATAAAGTATACATATAACAGACACATTTTATGTAATAATCCATATTACTTAATGTTTTAGTGGTCTGGATTTTAAAAAAGGTTTCAAGGAAACAGCATTGTTCAATCCAGGAGACCTATCTGCCTGAAGTAATAAAATCCATCTTTGTTCTGCTTCCTCTACCTTATTCCTTATATCACCTCCCGTCATACTTTTATTTAATATTTCTAAAACCATGAAATTAAAAATATGTTTCCTATCTTCTTCTTCCACGTTTTGCTAAAGCACTTGTGTCTTTTTTATTTCTTATGTCTCTAAGGTGTTCAAGGATACGTTCCTTTAGACACCTATTGGTTTTGCCTATATAAAAGGCTTTGAATGTGTCAGAGTTGGATGACTCTCGGAGGTGAAGTCCCATTGTCAACTCCAAGGTGCTAGAATCAACTTGCTGGTGCCATCTCTGCCCCTTGGGGCTACAGCATTGGACAGCTTGGCTCCAACTTCTGCCTCGGGTGGGCTGCCTTCAGGTCAAAGGGAGCTAATGGTCCAGAAACATGTCAAAGCTGATCCACTCAGAGAAGGTATCAAATCCAAGGATACAACCATCTTCAGATCCGATACAGATGGTCCCAGAAGAATCATATCCAATGGCTATGAAGCCGAAGGACAGATCAGAGAAGGAGCCAAGATGGGTGGAGTGATACTAATAATGGTGTCCTGACCTGAAGGGGTAGGAGCCAGGAAAACTCCCATCTTTATCTGCAGAGAGAAACTTCCTTATCATTCTATCCTCATCTGCCTCTGTAAGAGTCCTGGAAGAATGGGAAGGAGAAGCTAAAGAGGGAAATCTAGAGTGGCAGTGCCTCTCTAAAAGGGGGCAGGTAGCTGAGAGGGGACCAGGTCCAGAGAAGATGCATAATGGGTCCGGGGGGTAGTTCTTTTGGCTCCAAGAGAACCAGATCCAATGAGGCAGAGCTTGTATCCAAAACAGTCGGATCTGAGGATTTGGTTTGCGGATCCGACTGTTTTGAAATCTTACTGGGTAGCTCCTTGTTCAGATCTGAAAAAGTGGTAGAAGATCCAGACGGTCCAGGTAGTCATTTTTTCAACTCTTTATGGCCTGCATTGGAGGGTTGTGCTCCAGCCAGTGACTCTGAAAAAGTTGTAGGGAGAAGTCCCCTCAAAATCAATTTATTCTATTGACCAAAGCCCATGGATTAAAAGACTTACATATCTTGCAAGGGACTTTCAAATGGGCAGGGCCCAAACAATAGACACAAGAGTGATGGGCATCAGACAAAGGAATCTTGTGCCCACCCTCCATACACTTTTTGAAACCCAAAGATTTTTCAGTCATTATACTAGCAAACAGCAAAGAAGAATAAGGCAGAACAGTTTTTTTTTTTTATATAGTAGGAAGGAAAAGAAAAACTACCAACAATGGTAATGGTAGAAAGGACAGTTGGGAAAAACTGCCAACAATAGTATCAAGATACGCAGAAAAAGATGCATAGGGATAAGAGAGGCTAGCTTATATAAAATATGAAGTATAAAATAAAAATATACCAGAAAGATATAACATGAAAAAACTTTTATAACTCACTAAATGTTTGAGTGGTGACAGCGTTCACATCCGTACGCAAAGGCAGCAAAGGAGATCTGGGATGTGGAGGGGAACTGCATCATTATGGGTAAGGGAGGAGCTTGAGTATTTGCAATAGCCACAAGTGGTAAAAAGTGGCCAAGTTGGATCTGAGGATCAGATCTGAATCTGTATGTTGAGGAACGAATGAAAATTGACAACATCAGATACAATATTACATTTTTTATAGTCATGTATTATACATTTTTATATATATATATATATATATATATATATATATATATATATATACATGTATAGATATATATAGTTTACTATTGAAATGTCGAACGGCACTACATCGACTGTACTATAGTCGAATACGGAAGTTCAAAAATAGTAATGTCAACAACAAAAAAACAATCTAGGAATGGTTTTAACATGGGTCAAGGTAGGTGTTCAGTATTATTCAGAACTACAAACATCTCCCCTACCTTGACCCATGTTAAAACACAGTCCTAGATTGTTTTTTTGTCGTCGACATTACTATTTTCGAACTTCCGTGTTCGACTATAGTACAGTCAATGTAGTGCCATTCGACATTTCAATAGTAAACCGATATATATATATATATATATATATATATATATATATATATTATATATTATATATATATACATACATACATATATATGTACATACATATATATATATATATATATATATATATATATATATATATATATATATATATAAATACACACACAAATATATATATATATATATATATATATATATATATATATATAAATATATATATATATACATACACACATATGTTTTCTTTTTTTAAACATTATTCACTCCAACATTATATAAATTGCACAGTTTCGGCTTTCCCTTAAACCCCTCTCCTCCTCCTGAACATCATTTGGCATGTATTGTTCCCACAAATTCCACTTACCTCTATGCAGTTTGGTCCTTCCCTTTTCTAGAGATTTCACCCCTTATTTTTTTGTCCCCTTTACAATAATCAGTACTTCAGTTACAGCTGGTTTAGATTTTGATTTCACTTTTCTAGTAATTGTTTTTTTTGGCAGCCAATAGTATTAAACTTTGTAAGGTCTTACTATGTCTAGGCAATTCAGATCCTGTGTCACAGCTCCTTAGTTACAGCTATTTGCTTCCTCAACATTTCTGACAGAGTATTCTGTAGGAAATTTTAAAAATCTGCCATCTTATTATACTCCAAAAACACATGCTCCCAGGTACCTCTGTCTTTTCCATCACACCACCGACATTTGCTATGTGCCTGAGGAAAATATTCATAAAGGATGCATCACCTCCAGGCTGGTAGCCCAACATAACACATCAGAGATACTTCAGGTGCAACTAACATTGGGTAAGACAGCGATTCAGATAGTAGCCAGTTACAGGTCCCCAACCATGTCCCAAGACACTCACTCCACTTTCCTAAGCACCCTGGAGAATATGGGGGTCCAACCTAACACACTCATACTTGGCAACTTCAACTACCCTCCATTAACTGGGAAAACTACTCATGTACCAATACATTTGCCCAACCTTTCCTGGAATTCATTAATTCCAGTGCCCTGGACCAGCTTGTTCTTACCCCCACTAGACATAGCAACATCCTTGACCTTGTCATTACTAACATGGGCGACCGTTGTTCTACACCAATAGTCAACTCCTCCCTGGTTACATTTGACCACAAACTAATCACCATGGAAATCCACCCCCCCCCCGCAAAGGTAACCGCCATGAAAAACTTCTCCAAAGCTAACTTTGGGCTCCTAAGAACAGAGGTGGCTGACTTCACGGCACCCATGCAAATGAAGAATAGTTGCATGACCACCAAATCATACACCAATGCACTGTATGAACACGTATACAAATGCAAGGATCTCGCCTTATCCAATAGAACCAAGATTTATTTATTTATTTATTGCATTTGTTTACTGAGATAAGTCCACTGGCCTGAAAGAGCCCATTTTCAGTGGAGGCCCGGGGAGAAAAGCTCCAACGAGATGCAGAAAAAATATAAACATTAATTAGTACAGAAGCAGAAACAGTGTTACAGATAGTAAATATAGTAACATATACAGAATATATACATAAAAGCAGGAATCTAGTTTGTTTGATTACAGTAATATATACAGAAAATATACATTAAAGCAGAATTCAATGAATTCAATCAGAGTGGTATAAACAGAAATCAGTATTATTGTACCAGTATCAACAAGTGAAGATAAAAATAAATATGGAGAAAGTCATCAGTCACTAGTAGCAAAAGACATAGGAGTTTAATCATATAAGGAGAGTGAAGAGGTTAGGTTATAGAGCAGGAACATAGCCAGGAAGAGTTGAGATGATTTTTCAGTATTTGTTTGAAGGTGGTGGTGCTGCCTGTGTTTCTTATAGAAGGCGGAAGTGAGTTCCATAGTTTGGCGACGGTGAAGGCATAGAGGAGTTGACCAGCAGGTAAGGTGGGCTTATCTACGTTTAGAAGTAGATGATTTTCAGATCTTAGATGCCTGCTGGAATGGTGTTTGGCAAGTAGAGTTGAGAGAGCAGGGCAGTCTGTGGGTCTGTAGATTATTTTGTGTACAGTAGTTAGTTGGGTGAATGAGAGATGGTGGGGGGAGTTCCAGCCACCCTAATTGTTTCAGTGACTTACAGTGGTGGGATGAGAATGTGGCCTTGGTGGCAGATTTTGCTATTCTGTTGTAACACATAGCAAGTTTGGATTTTGTAGAATTTTGGATATTGGTGAGGAGAGGGGCACCATAAGGGAGACAGAGTAATAAAAAGGGAGTTGCAAGGGTTTGTCTAGTAGAGAGGCTAAGAAAGATGCTCTCTGCCAAAAAAAAAGGAAGCCAATCTGGTGGTCCCCTGCCATAAACAAACTCTACAACGGTAGGAGGAAACTGATGTAGAATAAAATGAAGTCCCAAGACTGGAAAAACTCCCTTATCAGCCTCAACAAAAAGTTGAGATCCCTCATCAAATCCTCTAAAGCTAGCTATGAAAACAGAATTGCAGCAGATAGTAAAGACAACCACAATGCCTTCTATAGTTATGTAAAGAATCTCCACGGCAATACCCAGTTTTGCTCTGAGCTACTGCACAATGGTACCTCCTATACCAAGCCAACAGATATTGCCAATATACTGGCCGACAGATTCAGTGCCGACTTTACCCCTCCCCCCACAAGGACCAATCACAATACCAGTAGATTGCCAGGCATCCAGTATTACTGCTGCACAGGTTAAAACAGCACTGTCCAAGGGCAAGAATACAGCTTCTATGGGACCTGACAATATCCCTGGCTGTGTTCTACATGAACTACAGAGTGAAATGGCACCTCACCTGTGTGCCCTGTTCAGTCACAGCCTCACCCCAGACTTTGTCCCTACCGAATGCCGCAATGCTATAGTCATCCCTCTCCCCAAAAGAGGAGCAACTACAGACCCTGGGAACTATTGCCCCATTAGCCTGACAAGTCTGATATGCAAAGCTATGGAACGCATCATCATGGACCTAATAAACAAGGATATAGGGAATCTCCAAACTCTGGATCCCACACAGTTTGGTTTTGTGAAGGGTAGTTCATGCCTGCTCAAGTTTGTTGACTTCTTTGAGTCAGTTACCAGAGCTGTGGATGAAGGCAAGGTGGTTCATACAGCCTACCTTGATCTGGCCAAGGCCTTTGATACCATTCCCCACTCAGGAATCAGAGAAAAACTCACTAAACTAGGAATCAATCCCTATATCACTAGGTGGGTTGCAAACTGGCTCGCAGATAGAACCCACAGTGTGAAAGTAGCTGACTCCAAGTCAGACTGCTGACTAGTCACAAGTGGATTCCCACAGGGATTGATCCTGGGTCTTCTTCTGTTTGGTAGCTACTTCTCAGAAGTCTGGTCCAACACAAAGGGACTCTGGCTGACAAAGTTCACAGATGATTGCAAGTTGGGAGCTATTATTAACTCCCCAAGTGATGTTGACATCCTACAGAAAGGCTTCACAGAGACCAAGGACTGGTGTCCGAACCATGGCCTTAAGCTCAATGCCAAAAAAAGTGTCATCATCCCCTTTGGGAAAAATCCAGTTCCCATGAACTACCACATTGATGGTAGTCCACTGAACCCAGAACGTGTTATAAGAGATCTGGGAACACAGGTTGACAGCAACCTCTCTTTTGACCACCACATTGCCACTGTGGTCAGAAAGTCCTTCTATGTGGAACATCTCATTACTAAGGGTTTTGCATCCAGGAAGAAAGAGGTCATTGTCTCTCTCTACTCATCCCTCAGTAAGTCAATCATCGAGTACAATGCCCCATTTAGCATGTACATCACTAGACACCTGCAACAACTGGTGAGGCCGCAAAAGTACCTCACAAAGAGGATCCTAGGCCTTAAACACTTGTCCTATATGGGCAGACTAAAAAAACTCCAACTATTCTCATCTCACCTACTTAGAGGCGATCTCTGCTTGACTTACAAAGTCATGTCTGACCCAGCTCTGTTAGAAATGCTACAGCTAAAGAAATGTCAATCCCTCCACACCACACACTCCAGAGACCTCATCCTCATTACCACAATCAACAAAACGTGCTGGAGGGACAGGTTCATAACCCAGAGACTGCCTATGCTATGGAATAGACTTCCCATACATGTCAAACAGGGCACCTAACTGGCCCTCTTCAAGAGAAATCTTGATGAGTGGATGGGAAATAGAAAATTCACCCTGGGGATCACTCCAGTGGCTCTACTCGACAGAGGCACTGGAAACTAAGGTTGGGTGACATGATTCCAGGGTAATCCTATGGGCTAGTCTTGTAAAGGCTCCAGGGCCATTAGCTTAGTACACACCTATGAACCTATGAACCTAAAAACACTTATGCTATCTAACTATACTCTTGACCTTACCAAGGGTTACTGCCAGGTAGTCTTGACACCTGCAGTGAGGGAGAGGTCAGCTTTTATGAGCCCTTTTGGGTTGTATGAGTTCACCAATATGTCATCTTGGTGAATAATATCCTGGCAACCTTCCAGTGGTTGGCTGATCACATCATGACAGTTGTTGGAAGCTATGTTCTTACTTACCTGGATGATGCTACAGTCCACCACAAGCTTTGTTTTTTTTCAGGGCATCTTAAGAAGTCATTTGAATTTTAGAATGGGGGATAGATATGATGTTTATATATAAATATGCCACTAATTTTCTGAATTAGAATGTAACAGAAATGTGAGCTGTACTCAAGTCTGATAAAACCTACAGCAGTAATGTAATCTGCAATATGTGCTGAGTGTGGCATGGGAATATGTGAAAAAAAATGACCTTTTAATTGCTTAGTGATTTGTATTCCTGTGCATTTTGTAAACTTTAATCTGTTTGGCACCAATGGTGAGACTTGACACCATATCTCTGGTGGCATACCTCTCAATTGTCCAGATTTTTGCCTCATATTTTTGGACTATTCTTCAAAAAATATGTGGTTTTCTGACAAATGATTGAGAATTATAGTAAATAAATAATGATATACATTTGAGTTTAAGACTTCACATATTCCAGACAGTGTATACTAATACAAAACCTGTTATTTTAGCAACTTTCTAAGTTGATAAGAGCAATTTTTTAAATCTGTCCCTATTTTACGGCCTATGCCCCCATTATGTTTGTCTTTGTCCAGAAGTCTCACACTAAGAGGTTGAGAGGTATGTCTGGTGCCCATTCATATCGGTTGGTACTATTGGGATACAGGGATACAAGCTCCATCTGACCATCACTCTCCCCCTTATACTGGTTTGGCAGTTATGGGTTAAAAAACATATCCATCTGACCATCTGACTAGTTTTGCCTTTCTTTTCAAGGATCAAATAAAATAAGGAAATACCAGAATCTAACTGCTTTGTGGATTGCAAATGAGAAGCATTTCATAAGAGACACTGCTTCATAGGTTCATAGGTTGGTACAAGGCTATCAGCCCTAGGGCCTATACAAGCATAGCCATAACAATTCCCTGACTATTTCTTCCCACACTATTTACTTCCCTAGACCCCTGTCTAGCAGGGCGACTGACGTGATCCCCGGGGTGAATTTCCTGCTGAATGAATAAGTGCCAGTGATGATTTATTCTATAAATCCCTGTGATGACCTGGGATTAATTAGCAGCACAGGAGCTGGAGGAGCCATGGGGCAGGATGGGAATGAGTGTCTGATGTTGGCTTGCCCATTCTAGGAGGTAGCCTGTACTCACAACAGTAGTAGTGTTAAGAGCCTATGTTCTGTGCTGCAGAAGCTGTGTGCTTCTTTCTTTTGAGGTTGCACATACATTGAAGTGAGCATGCAACTCTTAGCTGCAGAAACTGCATGACTTGCAAGGCTGCCATGGGGTAACGGAAGTTATGGCACACTCCCTGGCAGCAGTGTGACACTGTACCGGCATCCTCAATTCCCTCAGTGGTCCTGGATGTGGGTCAGTTTGAGCCAAAGGGAGGCAATGTTGGTTCTGGTAAACCCAATGAATGAGGAAAGGAGTTGGTGGCAGCTGATGGTCAGCAGCAAGGAGGAAAAAGAAAGGCATCCCTCTGGAAATTGTTGAGTGATGTGACTTTTCCAAGTTTAGACAGCAACTGTTAATGTCAGTCAGAGTGCTTTCCTCTTGGAGATTACCAAGGGCTTTAGGGAATGAAACAGTGTGTTTGTTGACCAGAATGTTTAGCTCATGTCAATAAATTGCACATGTGAGTTTTCTGCAACTGCTAAAAATACTATAAAATGCTAATGGTAGCTAGATTATAGTAAATCTTCAGCTAGTGGTAAGAGTTGAACTGGACAACTGTTAGTCTATTTCCTAAATGTCATCTATTTATCTAAATCTTTTATTTTTGTATCTATTTGTGCAAGAATACAACTTACTGTTTATCTAATTTTAAAGTGTTTAATTCTATTTATTCACAGTAAAGAATAGCATTATTCAACTTCAAACACTTTTGGCTGGTTGTTTATTTTATTTATATAAAAAAGATTACCGAAAAATGATGGATTATTATCTACTGCCATCTGCCTTTTAGACAGTGAATACTTAACCATATAGCTGGCTCATATTAAGAGTGATAGTTTATTAACATCAGGTTATATGTGCACAATATGAAATAGTCATAACAAGTTTCTGTTACTGTTAGTAAGATTGCACTAAAACACTAGACTGAAACTGTGGTGAAATAATTCCTTAAAGTCAATGCTTTAACTCCAGTATTCAGCTATACTGCTACAGAGTTTATTTGGGTGTGGTGGGCATTTAGCATTTGCTATATATTCTTAAAACGAGCCTCCAAGCATACTGACCTACACCTACAGCAGTTCTATCTATTATGAGACCATACTTCTGACTATTACAGAGTTAACTTGTAAAATAATGTGGAACAGGTAATCTGAGCTCAGCTAATGAGTTAAAGGAAAGCTCCACCCTAGAACTAAAAAAACATGTTTTTTCACGCTATCTTTGTTTCCTGACCTGTTTTAATACTTCAAAATCACTCTGTGCTTTATTTGTAATTTTAGCCTATTTTCCACAACATGGCTACCAATGGGGCTTGATGTATCAATGTGATCTTGTTCTCTCTCAACCCTTTCTCTTTCCCATAATGCTTTGTATGACTCATGCCAGACATAAGGTAGTAAAGAAGATAACAGTGACTCACACAAATCCCTTTATATGTCAATGGCATGGAAATTAACTGTTACTTCCTTATGTCTGGCACAAGTCATACAAAGCATTTTGGGAAAGAGAAAGGGTTGAGGGAAAACAAGATCACGTTGCTACATCAAGCCCCATTGGTAGCCATGTTGAGGAAAACAGGCTACAATTACAAATAACGCACTTAGAGTAACTTTCAGTTGTTAAAATAGGTCAGGAAACAAAGATAGAGTGAAAAAAACAGATTTTATTTTAGTTCTAGGGTGGCGTTTTCCTTTACCAGGGAGGGGCTAGAGCTCTCAGTTAAAAATGGGAAAGTTTCAGTAATGAAACTTAAAATGACAGGGAAGTACTGCTGCTAAAATTTACTGTGGCAATTGTTCTGAAGAAACTAGAAGTCACTGATATTTGGTATATATTACCTAAGCTTGTACAGAATTTACTATAGTTGTCTTAATTTGTGAATGGCTATTGGGACTTTAACTGTGTTGATGTTGCTGTGTGAGGCTGTGCACTTCTTTAGAAACTCAGGTGAAAACTGGAGTTGTTTGCTTACCAAGGCTGCACTGACAGAAAGGTATAGTGACTGTTCATTTTCTGCTTATAGCAATCTGTCGTCAGGCTTTGGATTATATTGATTTCTTTAGGTCTTCTTCTTCACCGAATTGAGGTTATTCCTCAAGCAGTAAGAGAGATCTTTGTAAGAATTGCTTTGTTGCACAGAAATTATAACGAAGAAGTCCTAGTTTTCAGTTTACTTAGAGAGTGAATTAGCTCTGTCCTGCTAAAGTCCAAATATTTTTTGTTCATTAGTACCCTTTTACTTTTATGTAACAAGACTGCTGGTATTTACTTGGCAAATAAAAGTGAATGTTTCACATTTGTTGAAGAAGATGGGGATCTCATAATGGGACTCTCGCACCATATATTTTTTGGAAAGGCTATAGACTTTATATGCATAATTTATTTATTGATTGGTTTGTTTCACTGGATAGGAGGTCAGGCCCAAGGGCTATTTTTAGACATGTCCTGAGACAATGAGGCTAAATCAACATGCTGTATAGCTACACTGAGATTTATAGACATTGGAAGTATAGTGTAGTGTACATAACTGCACTGAAGTGCATATATGTAGGAGATCACTGTTACAAAGAGTCCAATCTAATTAAAATGACAAGAATCAACATGAGTGAATTGAACAACATAAACATGGAGGATTCTTAGTAACAATAATTACAGGTAGCAGTTCTGACTGTAGTAGCAGCACATCTTTACTGCATACTACAGCATGAGGGAGCAAAATAAGGAATGAAAAGGTCAGAGAGTTTAGCCCACATCATAAGTTAGTACTAAGCTAACTGCTCTTTTGAGCCATTTTAAGCTTAGCCAATTATCTGTTGTGAGAATCAAACCCTGCACTTTGTGTTTGTAAGGCAAATACCTTAACCATTAGGCCACCCTCCCAACCCATCAAAACATGTACACTTTTTCTGTTTGGTAAGGTGTACTTTTAGTATTCTCTTTGGTGAGGTGAGGCTTTGATTATGAAAGGTTATGAGATTGTTTGCCTTCTGAACCTTGTTAGGTAGCAAGTTTCAAGAGTCTGGGGCTTTTTCACAGAAGACTTGTCTCTGTTGTTGCCATTATGTATGAGGCTCTTTATAACTGCGACTAATCTTGACTTCGTAGCCTGTAGGAAGTGTGCCTGGTGAATAAAGCATTCTTTAGTGGGGGACAGTTGGTTTCATTTAATAGTTTATACTTGAGTGTATTAATTAGAAACTGGCCCCTAGGTTGGACTTGTAGCCAGTTGGACTTTTGGGTGATGTCACAGTGATGTTCATATCTATTAGATGAGTGACTGAGTCTTAATATTTTGTTTTCTGCAGTTTGCTGAATAGAAATATTGTGCGGGGAATGCAGAGCGATCAGAGGCAGTGAAAATTCCAGCCTGGCTTCTGTGAATTAAGTGTGAGCCAAATCATTTATAATCAGCCTTACACTGGATAGTGTGGGCAAGACAACAGAGGCTATAATTTAAAGTTCTGTTGCTCAGGAAGAAACATATAGCAACAGGAGACCAATAGGTACTTGCCACAAAACACTGCCACCATGCATAAACTGCTGCTTCCTAATAAGATAAAAACAAATTGCTGCCCCTAAACTTGATGTAGGGTATTGCCAAGCAGAAAGAAACAAACAGGACTCTGAAGGCCTCCCTTACAAGACACAAGGAGTGTGGAACTTTGATGAAGGGCAAATGGAGGGAAGCAGAAGTATGAAGATGAAGAGCAGGAGGGGGTTATCGCATTCCCAGAAGTCAGGGCCCAGATCACATGCAGGAAGGCCGCAAACGGAAACCCATTCTATGTATACTTGTTTGACTTTTGGCTTTTTCCCGGTAAGGGGTTGCCACAGCAGAACTCCGGTCCGCTAATGATTGGCAGTAGATTGTTTTATGAAATGGCGAGGTGCCAGCTCAACGCCCAACCTTCAGTGAAGGCATGCCCATTTACGCATGCATGTCTTTCGAATGCTACCCAACCGCGGGGAGGACATGCAGACTCCACACAGAAGGCACTCCCAAGCCAAGCTGAGAATTGAACGGGAGAACCTCTTGATGTGAGGTAACAATGCTACTGCCGTACCACAGTGGCATTGGACCCTCATACACATATAAATTCAGTTAAAAAGTTAGGGACTGTATGTGGTGATAAAAAGGACTATCCAACAGCTGGAACGGAACTTCATTCTTCACTTGAATGTATAAAGCACTGTGTGGCAGTGTTTGAGCCCAGTGCAACACAACTGTTTAGCACCTCTTCTTTCCATCAAGGATTGCAGTCTCTTAATGATGGCTTGGAAACCTGTCATAATATTTATTTAAAATAGCAACAAGTTATTATATAGCAGCCTAGTAACTTATTGCTGTGTGTAAAAGAAAATAACTGTTTGACAGTTTGCAGGCTTTCAAAATGTTCTGTGTCCCCCCTTCAAGATGGCAGCTAGAACAGCTACTCACTCTGCCCTGCCCTTGCTATGGCAATGGGTAATACCCAACCTGGCCCATAAAGTAAGATAGGGAAGAAAGTCTTCCCAGTTTTTAGAACTGTGATGAGATTTACATGAAAAGTCCCAAGCAATGATAGGAGATGGGGAAATTAGTGGAGACAGTATGCCCTTTTCAAAAAAATGATACTGAAGAAGGCCTGGGGCTAAATAACATGGACACCATATTTTCCTGTTTAGTAGGAGAGAATTAAAACCCAATATAATCCAGATCAAATGATGCTATACATGGTGAAGGCTCAGGAGTTTGATTTTACTTTCATTTCTACTTCTATAAATTAGGTATGTTTGCCTGGCTTTGTGTTCATTTCCACAGGGCTCAGCAAACCTTGGCTACTTGCTTGTGCTTCAGGAAGTGCTTCCACTAAATATAGTGCCTTCCAGGCATGGATAAGTTATCAAACTAAGTTGTGGACAGCAATTAATAAAGAGCTGAAGGACTTTATCTGGGAGGGGAAAGTGGCAAGAGTCAAGTGGGATAAGCTGATTATTTCAGTACAACAGGGCAGATTGAGTTTACCTAATTTGAAGGGATACTTCAGAGCTACACAGTTAAGACTCCTATACATAGCACAAGTAGAAAACTATAATTCAAAGTGGAAAGGGATGGCGATGAAACAAGGGGGGAGCTCAAGAAACAAGGAGAGACTGGGATTTTGGATGCAAGCCTTTAAGGAGAATAATAATAATCATATAGAATATTATATCCATAAAGTAGCAGAAAGTATTCTAAGAACTAATCCAACATGGGAATGGAGAGAGGAGATTCTGCCAATAGGGATGAGTGCAATTAAGGATATAGACAACAGGTAAGAAAGGGCTGGAATTTATTGGAGAAAACTGGCAAAGGAACCAAGGTATTAGGAGCAAATAACTAGACAGGGAAAGATGATAGAATGGGAAGATTCCAAGAATTTATTTGGACTGCAGGTTAGAGATTGCCTTCCCTATCAGGGATTGATATCAGAGTATAGGCAAAGAGAAAGAAATGTGGGGTCCTAAACGAAAGACCAGCACTAGTAGAATTTTTAGTAGAGTCTATAACAGAAGCTGCCATTAAAAAAGGAATAATTAGTAGACCATATTAAATATTGCATGATGACTATAAGAATCAATCATAGGAGGTTAGAATGGATTGGGAAGAGAGATTGGATAAGCAATTCAGAAAGAAACAATGGAAGGATATATGTATATTTCCCAAATATGCAACAATAGACGATTTAGGATTTTTGTCTGGAAATGTTTACATAGCTATTTATATAACCCAAGCAGAGAATTGGTGTACTTTAAGGATTCCCTGCAGATGCACTGTCAGAGATGCTGAGTGAGCAGATTGGTCTGACAAGGGAGATGATTTTTCTGAGCTATGATACAGAATCGGAATTGCATAGGCATGGCAAGGCCTTGCTGTGTCTAATAATGGTGGCTGCTGAAAAAGCAATTACTAGAAAATGGAAATCAAAATCTAAACCATCTATACTAGAAGTAGTGAGTATAGTAACAGAGATAAAACAACTGGAATTGAAATCTTTAGAAAAGAAAAGAGTAGGAGCAAACTACCCAAGAAAATGTGAATTGTGGAAACAATACATGCAAGGGAGGAATGAGGTTTAAAAGGTGGCAGGACTTAAATGAGCTATGTAAAGTGTGACTGAAAAAGATTGGGTAGATTATAAGTGATGTATAATGTTTGCAACTGGGAGTGTGTCAGTATAGTTTGTGATGTAAAATGCTTGCAAGTAGGATTGTGTCATTGTGGTTTGTTTTCATTTATATAAATGCATGATTGCCTATGTAGTAAGTGGTGGTTTAAAAAAAACATGTTTCTTGTTAAAAAAAGCAGGAATTTAATAATGTATTTAATGTTGCTTAGGCTATATGATATATAGCAATATATGTGAAGTATAATGTTTGCTGTGTTAATTATAGTGTGATTAATTTTTTATGAATGTAAATTTGCTTATGTTACAAATGATAATTCAATAAAGGTGTTTGAAGGAAAAACAGATAAGTTCTCAAACTGCATTATTACACTTGTTTGTCATTTTTAAATGATCTATCCACAAACCCCTTTTTCCCATTTTGCACATGGGGTCAGGGTGTCACTTCAACAGTGACAATCATCTAGAGACAAGGTTTTCACAGCCGGGTGGCTAGCCCTGCCACAGTCATTCTTCCACATCACACACACACACACACGCACACGCACACGCACATGCACACACACATGCACACTCACACCTATGGCCAATTTAGAGTGTCCAATTCACCTACTACATATCTTTGGAATGTGGGAGGAAAGCAGAGCACCCAGAGGAAATCCAGGCAAATATAGGGAGGACATGCAAACTCCATACAAAAGGCACCTCAGCTGAGAATTTAACTGGGGAACCTCTTGCTGTGAGGCAACAATGCAATCCACTGTGCCACTGTGTCACCTGACGTTTGGATTTTGGCTAAAACGTTATCCATCCCAGTACATCCAATGTCAAAGTGACAAACCTACCAACATAGCAAATAAAATCCAAAAAAGCCTAAAGGTGTTACTGCTCAAAGCTAGGAGCATTAACAAGGAACTCTACAACCTACAAGTTCTTCTCATTCTGGAAAATATACACATCTGTGCCGTTACCAAGACATGGTTTAAAGCTGCTGAAAGTACTCCAAAAATGCAAAGCTACAGTGCCTTCCACATAAGTATACCATCATTTGCACAGACGGGACTTAAAGGTGGAGGTGTCTTGATCTAAATTAGAAACAAATATACATCAAGACTGGTTAAGAAAGATGATACCTGGGAGTGCATCCACATGCAAATCACCTTATATAGATTCCCTTGCCATATCTTAACAAACTATAGGTCACCATCTATGTCACAAGAACCCCACAACTCTTATCTAGATCTACTGGGGACATTCTCCATGCAACCAAACACTTTATTCATGGCAGACTTTAATTATACCTCTATAGACTGGAAAACATAGACTGCATCCAACTTGCAGGCACAATGTTTCCTGGACTTTATTAACACAAATATCTCTATCCCATTAATGTAGCTAGAATTTGGAATGGAATTCCTATATCAATCAGGTCTGTCTCACAACTTCATCTTTTCAAACCACTACTAAAAGACTTCCTCTCTGTCTCCTGGCTTTGTCCCTGCACCTCATCTGGGACATAACTTCTCCTAACATCCTTCAATATCTTCCCGTATCTCCTTTTAAAGCACTAAATCCTTTAACATTCTTATCCCCTTCTAATACTTCACTTTATTATAGTACTTAAATTACTATACATACTTCTAATTAGCACAACCAAATCACTATTCCATCACTGCTTCTCTATTAACACTTTAACTTGCTTATCCCCTCTAATGCCGCACACTAATTTATTTCTTAAATTACTCCTACCTATCTTATACACCACTCTTCTATCTATAAATTCTCAAAACAATGCTTGTATATTAACATTTGTGAACATCGATACAAATTTTATTATACTGACAACTATGCTATGTAGTCACTGAAACTGCATTATAAAATTTGTTATTGTAAATATTGATTGGATTAAATTTGTTATCTTGGAGCTTTGCTCCCCAGGCCTCCACTGAAAAAGGGTGCCTGTGTCTAGTTGGATTTTCCCAGTAAACAAATGTGAATAAAATAATAAATAAATAAATGTCCTTGATCAAGTCCACTTTTTAATTTCGAAAGCCCAAAATCCCGAGTTTTGAAATACCGTACTCAAAACATTGAGATTTTGAAATCGCAAAATTAAAAAGTGGAAAAAAACCCCAACAAAAACAATGTTTTTGCAAGGGGGGGGCAAGCCCCATTGCACCACCCCCACCCCCTGCAACTTAAATATACCATCTCAGAGATTGCGCTACATTGAAGAGAATGGTAAGCGGAACAGGGGAATTACCGTTCTCTTCACTGTAGGTCAATCTCGAAGTTGGTATATTTAAGTAGGGTGTGTGGGGGGGGTGCAGGGGGGCTTGCCCCCCTGCAAAAACATTATTTTAGTTGTCTTATTTATTTATTTATTTTTTTCACCTTTTAATTTCAAGATCCAAAATCTTGACTTTCTAGGATCGGTATTTGGAAAGTTGAGATTTTGGGCTTTCGAAATTAAAAAGTGGACCCCCTTGATCAGTTAGTGTGCACCCCAACCAGTGGTTCAAACACACTGAACCTAGTCCTCACCAGTATGGAAGAGCACTGCACCCCTCCACCCTTTGTTACATCCTCACTGGTGAGGTCAGATTACAAAGTTGTCTACTTCAAAATAAAAATCACCTTGGAAAACCCAGCAAAACCTGTTACAGTTAGAAACTATTCCAAAACAAACTACATCCTATTAAGTGACAGTTTGTCAAAATTCAATGCCCCGCCTAAGCTTGAGTTCACAACAGTCTGTGCAGAATTGTTCACGGAAACACTGTACAAACATGTAAATGGCTGTATAGACACTGCTGTACCTACCAAGAGGTAAGCCCAAATCAAACCAAAAAGCAAATCACACTGGTGGACTCCAAATCTTAACAGGGTATATAACAAAAGAAAAAAAGTCATGGCCAAAATCAGAAAAAGTAAGTCTCATAATAAGGGATCAATAATTAAACTAAACAGGAAACTAAGAGGACTGATTAAATCTAACAAGTCCAATTATGAGGTCAAGATAGCCTCTCAGACTAAAGCCAACCACAAGGCCTTCTACAACTATGCCCGAAGCCTCAAAAGTAACATGCAGCAGTGTGCTGAACTGTTAGCAAATGGTACCACCCTCACCCAGCAGAGTGACATAGCAAACCTGTTGGCCAATAAATTCACCTCAAACTTCATCCCCACTCCGCCCTACTACCCCCAAGGAAATCCCTGCTGGCATATTCCCCAATTATTAGCAGGGAGCAGGTTGTGGCAGCACTTGCTAAGGCCAAAAGCACAGCCTTATTGGGGTCGGGTAGTATCCCAGACTGTCTCCTGAATAGCCTAAAACATGACCTATCAGGACCACTTGAGTCACTTTTCAACTACAACCTTAAAACAAGCTACATACCATGAGAATGGAGGATGGAAACGGTTATCCACCTTCATGAGGGTGGATCAACCGACCCTGGAAAATACAGACCGATTAGTTTAATTAATCTAATATGCAAAGCCATGGAATTAATTATCATGGTGATGATCAACAAAGTTACTAGCAACTTACAGACATTGGACCCATTCCAGTTTGGTTTTGTCAGGGGGAGGCCATGCCTACATAAACAGGTAGACTCTTTTGAGAAGGTCCCCAAGGCAATGGATGAAGGGAAGATGGTGAATAACACCTACCTAGATCTGGCAAAGGCATTTGTTACACTATCCCACTCAGGTAAAAAACTCAATGAACTAGGCATAAATCCATACATAACTTTATGGATTACCAGCTGGCTCACAGATCAGACCCAAGAAGTCAGGACTGGTGAAATCACCTTCACAAAGAGGCAGGTCACCATCAGAGTATCATGGGACTCCATGCTGGGCCCACTTGGGTTTCACATCTATTTCTTGGAGGTCATGGCTAATGTCAAGGGCCTCTGACTCACCAAGTTGGCAGATAACTATAAAATTAGGAGCTATCACAAATTCCCCCCCATGATGCTATCATCCTGCAAGAAGGTCTAACACAGACAAAAGACTGATGCCAAAGTAACAGATTAAAACTCTATGCAAAGAAGGGGATTATAGGGCCTTTTGGGAAAATGTCAACCCATGCAAATTACTCCATTGACAAGACACCCCTAAGAGTTGACCCTGTAGATAGATATCTGGGAACATATGAAGACAGTAATCTGGCCTTTGATCAACACATAGTCAAGTTGTTAAGAAAAATCATTCTATGTTACCCAACTTGTGAGGGTATGGTATTCAATTCCAAGGAAGTTGTAGTACTACTCCACTCAGCCCTTATCAGATCATTCATTGAGTATAATGCCCCCTGTGGAATGCACCTAAGTAGGCATATGCAACAGCTGGAATGCCCACAGAGATTCCTCACCATGAGAATCCAGGGTATTAACACATTGCCCTATACAGATCACCTTAGAGCCCTGTCTCTATACTCTGTCTCCTACAGGTTCTTGAGATATGAGCTGTGTTTAGCATATAAGGCATCCATCCTTTGATCCAGAACAAGTAAAAACAAGTTAATGCTTTTGTCTGTAGATTCACAGACTTAATCACAGTTGTTCACATCATATGACACCACCATTTTATATATATATATATATATATATATATATATATATATATATATATATATATATATTCTTACACCAATCAAAAAACAGAATTAATTGATTACATATCATGCAAATTCAATATCCTATCAAAGTCACTACTACAAAATAGTGAATCAAGTTTAAAAAAATGTGTGTGTATGTGTGATATATATATATATATATATATATATATATATATATATATATACATATATATACACAAACAGACAACTTATTACTTTTTACTTGTGAAAATGTTTAAACTAAACAATCACATACAATCAAAATCACATATAATCAAAAATGTTCAAAGAAATAAGAATAAGAAAACACCTTTATGATATTAAAAATAATAAATCTACCAATGCATTCTTTAGACACAGTGTTCTATGTGAAGGATATAAAACATTTGTATTTTTTATTACTGACAAAGTGGCTACTTCAGACAGAGGTGGTGATGTGGATAATTTTTTAGAATTCAAAGAGTTAGTCTGGCAGCAGACTTAACACAACAATTATGCTGGACTCAATGATAATATCTCAATTTCTAGTGTTCTAAAATCGACAGCCAACAAGCTTTGAATAGTTTTGATTATATGTGATTTTTTTTCTTAAAATTTTTTTTTTATTTTTCAAATACATTTGAATGAATTCCATAGTATTTATACATAACATCTTAAATAACTATGTATACTATTTACATTAGCGTGACACTATAACAAGTCTTAATGTATACAGTTACTTTATAAGTATGTCCAATCCATTATCAGAGTGTCTGATCAATTATTGTATAGTGTCAATCAATGATAAGACGTTTCCCCATGGGTTGTTGATAAATGGCTTTGGATAAATTCTTAGTCCTTTAATTTTAATTTCCAATAATGCTGTGGTCTTCAGTAGGCTGTAGACATCTTCCAAAGTTGATATTGTGTTTGTATTCCATCTTCTTGTTATACACTTCCTTGAAATTGCAAGTATAGTCCATACTAGATACATGTTTGACCTATTCAAATGAGGACCTTTGTTCACATTTAATAATACAAGAGCTTTAGTTAAATAAAATGATTCATTAAATAAAGCTTGCAGAAAGTTGTTAATACCATTCAAAAATGGCTTAATTTAACACAATCAAAGAAAATGTGGTTCCAATCTGCATTGTGTACTTGCTCACATCTCCAACATATTTCTTTTATGGGAGAACTAATTTTTCTGATTGTGTCTGGGGTTAAGAATGCTCCGTGCAAGCATTTCAAATTAAAAACTTTCCAGTATTGTGTAAAGGATGTATATTTTATTGATAATAAGATATTTGTTTTAATATTTTCAGTTAACTGTATTGAGTGTCCTTTTGTTGTATATTTCCAGTATGAGGTTTTGGGTGTTGTTTTATAGTTTATCAATATTTTGTAAAATTTTGAAATACTGTTTCCCATGTCAAAGTCATTATATATGATTTCATATATATATATATTTCGTAAATTTATGTATTTCTTTAAATGAAGAATTAATTATTCTACTTAAATCTTGTGAATATGGCAGAATACTTTGTAAAGTTAGCCAGTCCTGTTGTGGAATTTTGTATGTTGTTTTTATTACTTGCATATCTTTTTGGAGCCAACAAACAAATTATTTCTGTTCCCAGGAATTAATAATTTCTCTATATATTTTATTTGGAAGGTTCTTTGTGACTATAAATGGTGTTTAAAGATCAAACCAGATTTTGAAATCTATATTTGCTTTGATAATTTTCCTACATGAGTCAATGTAATAATTAATCATACGAGTTTTAGTGGGTTTAGTTATGTTATATTGCATACTAATACATAATATGTGCCATGGCAAATTGTTTTTATCTATTTGAAATTTTTTTTTTTTGTAAATCAAATTCATTTATTGATATTACAGTTAGTAATTCTTTCCAATTTGCAGAGTAATTTGGACTTATCCAGTCTGAGATTGTTTTAGATATTGATGCTTTTATATATGTTTCTATATCAGGAACGTTTAATCCTCCTTGTTTCCATGGTCTGATATGCTGTATTAAAGATATTCTGTTTCTTTTGGGAGACCATAAAAATTTTATTAGCCATAAATGTATTTCTTTAAATAAATTCCTTTCTGGTAACAGTTGTATTGCCAAGGCTATATATAGGATCTTGGGCAGTAAAACCATTTTTATTAACTGTAGTCTATCTTCAAATGTTAATATTATTTTGTTCCATTTTTTTCACATAGATTTTAATTGTATTGATGATATTATTGTAATTTTTGAGACTAATTCATTATTATCCTTGCATAACTCAATTCCTAGATATTTTAAGGTAGATTCTTGTTTCCCTATGATGTGATCCCCCTTCGTCTGCAGTTCTTTTTTTATTTAAAAATACAAATTTTGATTTTGATTTATTGAAATGGAGTCCTAGAGTCATGTGAAATTTGTCAATTAATATATCTAATTCTTCTAATGTCACTTTTGTATTAGATAATGTTAGTAATATGTCATCAGCAAATAGCATTACTTTAAAATTGTATTGTTCATAAACATCTATTCCTTTGATTTTTATTTTGTAATGAATTGATTCTGCCAATATTTCAATAGCCAGAGCAAATAGAATCAGTGACATGGGACAGCCTTGTTTAGTGCCTTTTGTTGTATGTATAGATTCAGAGGTAAAAGGACCTAACTTGACATACACTAAATTATTTGTATATATATATTCTTTAGGAGATGAACAAAGGATGCAGGAAATTCAAATAGCATTAGGATTTTGAATAAATAGTCCCAATTTAGGGAATCAAAGGCTTTCTCTATATCTAAGCCAATTATGAGTGTTTCTTTATTTTCTTTATTAACATAATCTATAAGAGAAATTATCCTTTTAATATTGTCATGTGTGTATCTATGATATATAAATCCATTTTGATAATTATTTATTGTTTTGGAAAGTGGTATTTTCATTCTGTTAGCTAATATTGTCATAAATATCTTATAGTCATTATTTAATAATGATATAGGTCTATATGAGGTGCAGAGGTCTGGGGATTTGTTTTCCTTTAGGATTGGTGTGATTAAGGAATATCTCCAAGAGGGTGGCATTAAAGCTTGTGACTGAATTTCTAATAGAGTTTTATGGAAGAGGGATAGTATCTTTGAAGGAAAATGTTTATATATTTCCATAATTATGCCATCTATACCTGGAGCTTTATTATTTTTACCCTCTTTTATTGCATCTGTAATTTCATAGGCTCATAGGTTCATAGGTAGGTACTAGGCTATCGGCCCAATGGGCCTACATAAGACTAGCCAATAAGGTTCCCTCACTTACGCCACCCAAGAAAGTTATTTTCCTATGCCACTGTCGAGCAGAGACACAGAAGTGATCCCCGGGGGTATTTCCTATTTCCCATCCACTCATCAAGATTTTTCTTGAAGAGTGCTAATGAAGAACTTTGCTTGACATAGATGGGTAGCCTGTTCCAGAGTATGGGAAGTCTCTGGGACAGGAATCTATCCCTCCAGCATGTCCTGTTTATTGTAGTGACAAGGTTTAGGTCCCTAGAGCATGTAGCTTGGAGAGATTGGGATTTCTTTAGGTGTAGCATGTCCAACAGCTCTGGGTTTGACATAGCTTTATATGTTAAGCAGAGATCACCTCGGAGTAGGCGATATGCTATGGAGTAAAGCTGGAGTTTTTTGAGGTGGTCAGTGTAGGTCATTTGTTTGAGGCCAGTAATCCTCTTTGTGAGGTACTTTCTTTGTAGGATATG
This sequence comes from Protopterus annectens, assembly GCF_019279795.1. Taxonomy (NCBI): domain Eukaryota; kingdom Metazoa; phylum Chordata; order Ceratodontiformes; family Protopteridae; genus Protopterus; species Protopterus annectens. The sequence goes on along the minus strand of NC_056740.1, from coordinate 435,781,427 downwards.
GGTGCTTGCAGATCTAGGTTTAATTTTTCTGATTTATTTTATATTAGAACATTTTTTATCAAGATTTAATTGATCGATATCTATATTTTCTTTTTGGAAATGTTCCCTATAGTGATTTCTGTAGGCATCAAGAATGTCATCTATATCGAAGACATTTTTCCCTTTCTTTTCATGGAAGATACTTTTAATGTTATTAGCTTTTGATTGTATTTTGATTCTTGTGGATAAATAATGTGGATATTTGGGAGAAGTGGCCAAGGTATTAATTTTTAGTTTTTCTAAAGCGAAACTAGTTTTATGTGTTAGAATTTCATTGTATTTATTCTTTAATACTTCTACTTTCTTTTTCATCTCCAAATGATTTTGATTTTTTTTCAGCTTTTACTGACAAAAGTTTGGATTGTGGATCTAATAATTCAGAATCCCCTTCTCTGATGTTTTTTTATGCCAGGTTAGGGTTTTACTATATATATAAGCTTTTAATAAGTCCCATATCATTATTTTATTTATCTCTGTGGTGTAATTAATATCTAAGAAGAACTGTAATTCAGATAATAGCCAGGGTTTGAACTCTAATTTTAGTTATATATGCTGGAATTCTGGAGTTAAAGATTAATGGTTTGTACCCATTTTGAAGTTTTAGTATCAATGAATTGTGGTCTGAAAAGGGGCAGGGAGTAATTGAGAAATTAATGACTTTAGAGTGTAAGTCATGGGCAGCAAATATTTTATCTATTCTAGTTTGAGTACCAAATCTGTGATCTTGTTGGGAAAACAACAAAGATTAATCTTCTTTAAGTTTGAAAGTATCTACAAGATGAAATGATTCTACCCACTTGTTTACAGCTTTTGATATAGCAGATGTACACAGCGGTCTTTTATTTGTAGTTTCAGAAATATCAAATATATAGTTAAAATCTCCTCCTAATATTAAGTTGCCTTTATAATTATTGGAAATGAAATCCAAATGTTTTTTAACAGTTCCTGTTTCAATGCATGGGAACCAGTATAGATTGGCTAGGGTCCATATTCTTTTATTATATTTAACTATTACTAATGCCATAAGGCATATCTTCATATTTATAAATGATTTCTGGATTAATCACATTTGTTTTCCATAAAATTGTTACCCCTTTTACCTTTGTCTTATAAGTGGATTGTGCCAATATCATATATTCCCTAGGATTCCATTTGTAATTGTCTTTGTTTTGAAATGAGTTTCTTGAAGGAAGACAATTTCTGCTTTGATCAGTTTTAAATCTTTCAGTAATTTGATCTCTTGCTAGGATTGTTTAGCCATTGGTATTTAAAGATAATAAAGTTAAATCCATTTTAGGTTATTTAGACTATGTATTTTTTGTTTTATTGTGACTATTAAACATTTTCCTCTGATAACTCTAAACTGTATGTTTGAACTTTTAAAGGAAATTATCAGTTTTATACCTTGAGTATTTACCAATAAAGTAATGTTTTGGTCAGGCATACTAAAAATGTTTTTTTGAAATAACAAATTTAAATTAATAAATGTTAACAAAAGTAAGATCCGCATTAGCCATGGAATGAAAATCATTCCTAATCTGATGGATACACCTAAGTCCCTCAAATTGTCTCTCATACCTTGACAGTCCAGAACACCTGAACTCCACAAATTGAATTATCATATGGAGAATATTTGTAATAGGAATAAGCAATATTTATATTATTTTGAACAGATATAGTACTATTGTAGATTAGAAAGAATTCTGATACAGTATAAATGTCTACTTATCATATAAGCAATTAATATTTACATGAAAGATAGATGACAAGCAATTCAATCATAGTAAAGTAGGATGCATCATATATAAAACCTCAGTAAAATATTATAGCATACAGTTATTTAACATATTCACCCTTATTGTTGAAGTCTTTCAAAACTTATTACTTAATATAAATAGATGGTAATAATATTTATACCTAATGTTATAATACAATGTATTTTACTGGATATATCAGAAGTTATATTTCATTGTTTGTCAGCATTTAAGTAATCACTTTGTTTGTTGCTAACTTAGTTAAAGCATCAGGTTTGCCAACTTGGTCAACTTCTTTGAGTCAGTCACCAGAGCTGTGGATGAAGGCAAAGTGGTTCATACAGCCTACCTTGAACTGGCCAAGGCGTTTGATATCATTCCCCATTCAGGAATCATAGAAAAACTCACTAAGCTAGGCATCAACCCCTTTATCATTAGGTGGGTTGCAAACTGGCTCACAGATAGAACCTACAGTGCTGACCAGTCACAAGTGGAGTCCCACAGGGTTCGGTCCTGGGTCCTCTCCTGTTTGGTATCTACTTCTCTGAAGTCCAGGCCAACACAAAGGGTCTCTGGCTGACAAAGTTCGCAGACGATTGCAAGCTGTGAGCTATTATTAACTCACCAAGTGATGTTGATATCTTACAGAAAGATCTCACTGAGACCAACCATGGCCTTAAGCTCAATGCCAAAAAATGTGTTGTCATCCCCTTTGGGAACAACCTGGTTTCCATGAATTGTCACATCAATGGTAGTCCACTGAACACAGAAGGTGTTATAAGAGATCTGGGAACACAGGTTGACAGCAGCCTCTCTTTTGACCCACCACATTGCCACTATGGTCAGAAAATCTTTCTATGTGGCACATCTCATTACTAAGGGTTTTGCATCCAGGAAGAAAGAAGTCATTGACTCCCTCTACTCTTCCCTCATCAGGCCAGTCATTGAGTACAATGTCCCATTTGGCATGTACCTCACTAGACACCTGCAACAACTGGAGAGGCTGCAAAAGTACCTCACAAAGAGGATTCTAGGCCTTAAACACTTGTCCTATATGGACAGACTCAAAAAACTCCAACTATTCTCGGTCTCATATCGTCTACTTAGAGGCGATCTCTGCTTGACATACAAAGCCATGCCTGATCCAGCTCTATTAGAAATGCTACATCTAAAGAAATCCCAATCCCTCTGAACCACATGCTCCAGTGACCTCAACCTCATTACCACAATCAACAGAATGTGCTGGAGGGACAGGTTCATAACCCAGAGACTGCCCTTACTACAGAATAGACTTCCCATACATGTCAAACAGAGCACCTCACTGGCCCTCTTCAAGAGATATCTTGATGAGTGGATGGGAAACAGAAAATTCACCCCAGGGATTACTCCAGTGGCTCTACTCGACAGAGGCACTGGGAACTAAGGTTAGGTGGCACAATGTCAGGATAATCCTATGGGCTAGGTTTGTAAAGGTTCCAGGGCCATTAGCCTAGTACACACCTATGAACCTATGTGAACACTGATGAAAGTTAGTGCATTTTAATTATCAGTGCATCCCTCTTCCCCCATTTCCTACATATAAGGATTTTCATATCTGTCATTTCTTATTATAAAATGAGTGAAATTATAGGTTAAAAACAACAAATTCACTTATTGTGATTAATGATTACAAGTTCCCTTTCCATATTCATAAATTGCCATTTTATGGCATGTACTGAAAGTTTTTAGATTTAAATGGCAACATTCTATTTTGTCAATTTAATACTATTTGTTCATAATATGATTGTTACATTCTGTGACATTTCAAGTTCAGGCTTCTATTGTTTCTCTTGAACAACTTTGTCAGTTTGATGTCATGTATAAAACATTAGTTACCTTGGTAACCACTTAAGTATTATACATGGTCAAGATGGGTTACAAAAACTACAATTCAAGTTAAAGCAATTACATGACTTGTTATGCACATTTACTTATATAAGAAAATCATCATGCTTCCCCTTGTTGTTCAGTGTAGTGTATGTCATTTATGACAAGTTAAGACAGTAGTGTTATTATACACTAGCCCATGTTATTAAATCCTGTCTTTAATATCTAAATTCAGTAGACTGCTTCATCTTATATGACGATTATATATTTTATTTCTAGATTTACTAAAATCATACATTACATAACTATTGAGTTTTTTTTTCCGGCTGTTGCTTAGTTATTTGTGAGACCACAAGCTGTAAGGCTTATTCTTATTATTAGCTCCATCCTAGCATGTTTATACAGTCCACAGACCTTAAATTATGAGACCCTTCTAGCTTCTTATTTGTTATAAGTATATTTCCATTCTTATATACACACATATCAGTACTTCAAGCATGGGCAACAATGCCCATCCAGTTTTGCCAGAATACCATTCACTAGTTCATGTGATGTGTTTCCAGGCTGTTCTTAAAATATCCAAACCAATATTTGTCCTGTTCCATTTTCCAGCCTGTTCCATGCAGTGGCCACTCTGCCAGTGAACCACTCAACACACCTTCCATTCCCACAGATATTTCCATGAAGGAAATCTGATGACTTGCTAACACTTCTCGGCAACCCCAAACACCCCTAGAATCAGCTATCCCCATATGCCCAACACGTCCGAGGAAGCTCACCTCCCAGACCACTGCAAAGGGTACTGCACAAGACCAAGTGCCCTTAGTCTTTCACAATAACTCAGACTTCCACTGTTACATAAGTCCTTAATGTGTTTGGACCAAAATACATTTTAAATATAAAATTGCGCTTATTATTATTATTATTTTTTTTAATCAAGAATCAACTTAATGAGCTAAAGGAAGTGTTGGGAGACCATCAGTATGTGTACATGTGGTTTAAAACAGCCCTTTTTATTCTGGGAGTGTCTGTTTCTGTTAGTGTATCTGTGCACTGCATACCAGAGGCTCACGATGCACCTGAAGCAAAGCTTCACTTTACTGCCACTTCAAGCCTAAATTCCCTCCCTTTCAGCGAGGCAGCAGCCAGGAAAAGAATGGAGAGCAAACAGATAAAAAAAAAAAAAAAATCTCAACAAGCTGCCACAACAAGAGATAACACATTCTTCCAGCCTTTCCACCTCTCACTCAGCAGATGTATAAACAAACTATTCTCTGCCAAAATATCCCAAATCACAGTTTTATCCACCCCCTTTCCCTGGATCCAGGCTAAAACACCAAATGTCTCTTCCTAATACACAAGCATCAGTAAACCTTGATCACAAGTCACAACCCACAGCTTCCCGGAGCCGAAAATGGCAACATACAATAGCTGTCAGACACAGCTGCATCCACGTACACCATGTCAAGCTTAATCAAACAGCACTTGAAGCTATGATACCTGTCATAATTGATATTAACTATGTTTAGACAGAATAATAATGGCATTTGTACTAGCTGCCAGACACGGCTGCATCCACACACACCATATCAGGATTGATCAAACAGCACTCGAAGCTATGATACCTGTCATAATTGATATTAACTATGTTTAGACAGAATAATAATGACATTTGTACTAGCTGCCAGACACGGCTGCATCCACACACACCATATCAGGATTGATCAAACAGCACTTGAAGCTATGATACCTGTCATAATTGATATTAACTATGTTTAGACAGAATAATAATGACATTTGTACTAGCTGCCAGACACAGCTGCATCCACGCACACCATATCAGGATTGATCAAACAGCACTCGTAGCTGTGATACCTGCCATAATTGATATTAACTATATTTATACAGAATAATTATGACATTTGCTACTATTTTTTAACCAGGATGTACATGACATTTCTAAATCATACTTTAACTGAAGAAGGCATTAGCCTCCATGACTGCATTTTTTTTCACAACACTTTACTGTTACTGCTGTTATATATGATGTTAATTTGCTACATTTGAGTCTGAACTCTGATGAATGGTACCTTGTTGAATTATTTAATTATTACTTCAATTATAAGTAAAATCAATGAAAAATGAACAAGATAAGTATTCATTGAGTTCAAGTAGGGGAATAGAAACTTCTATGTTTGTATTATATGTTGCTTTGTTTGGCTTATATATAATGTAAATAGTGACCCATCTTGACCTACCTTTGCGAAGAATTATTGGACTCTTTGAACATTCTGAATAAATCATTACTGTTTCTCAGTTGTTTAAGAATCCCTCCTTTTTTAAATAAAAACAGATGACAAGTGATGTACCATATCAGTTGATACTTTGAGAGATGTAGTTGTAAGAGTTATTTTTTGGGACAGCTGTCTTGGAATCAGTTTTTTGTTTCTTCTTTCTAGCATCAGTCCATGGATTTGTTTCTTTTATTCTTTTAAGAGTAGGGGCCATCCATTACATTTCATCTGGGACAGACACTATGTTGTTGTTTTTGATTAATATAGTAGCTTCTTCTAAGTCATTAAAGGTTCTTATCTCATTGGCAAAACTTATTTTTATCTGGCTGGAAAGGGCAGCTGTGCTTTAATGTTTTGTTTCAACAGTTTTATTATTGGCCAGACTTTTTTCCTTTGTTCTAGTATTCTGGAAGAATAATCATTGTCAAACCTTATCAGGCTTTGATTGTATTTTAAGGGTGATTTTCTCCAAGCAGATTTTAATATTAGTTCCTTGTCCAGAAATGAAAGAAATTTTATAACTATGGATCTAGATGGAGTATTTGTTGAGTTAGAAGCAGGTTTCCTCAATGCTCTGTGCTCCCTTTCAATTCCAAATGCAAGTCCCTCTTTCAAGTCTAAAAATTCAGGAATCCAGGTTGTTAGGAATGAAATAATGTCTTCTCCTCCAGTGTTTTCAGGCAGACCAAAGACCCTTATGTTGTTTCTCCTTTCCCTGTTTTCTAAGTCATCTGTTTTGTTAAGCAGCCATGTATTGTGTTTAAGTACACATTCTTTTTGGAGTTCTTCCTCTTTGAGTCTCCCTTGAATGTCATTTAGAGAAGTCTCTATATTTATTTTTGTATGGTGTTGCTGTAATAGTTCCTTAAGAGTATCAGTCTGTTTCTGAGAATTTAATTTGAGGTTTTATAAGTCATTTTTAAAGCCATCCATCTTCAAAGATAGTTCCTGTAAGGTAGATGTCATCAGTTGCAGTTCTTTTTTCAAAGCAACATCTGGATTAGAATTCCTTGAGTTGTTCATATTCAGTGACTCAATATATCTCCAAGTTACTTGACAGGAAAATGTTTGTATATCTCCACCAAAACTGATATTTATATAGTTTAGTAGTTTATCTATAAATTTCTGACGTTTTAAACTTGAAAATAATAAAACTTTCCTATATTATTATACTAGTTTATGGAGCTCTCAAAATTCACTGCTTTGAGTTGACCATCTGGGCTCTGCCCCCCCCCCCCCATTATATGTGATTTTGATTGCATGTGATTGTTTATTTTAAACATCATTTTAACAAGTCAAAAGTAATAAGTTGTCTGTTTTATATATATATATATATATATATATATATATATATATACACACACACACACACACACACACACACACACACATATATATATATATATATATATATATATATATATATATATATATTTAAGCTTGATTAGCTATTTTTTAGGAGTAGTGCCTTCAATATGGTATTGAATTTGCATGATGTTTAACTGATTAATGCTGTTTTTTGATTGGTGTAAGAATATATATATATATATATATATATATATATATATATATATATATATATATATATATATAAAATGGTGGTGCTGTATGATGTGAACAACTGTGATGAAGTCTGTGAATATATGGATGAAAGCATTAAGTTGTTAATTGTGTGAAGCTATGTGCCAAGTGCTTCGTTTTTATTTGTTTTGGTTTATTGCTACATTTTGTGGTCACTTTATCCTTTGATCTAGCCCTGAAGGAGCTTTAGCACATCAGCAAATCGAACAGCACCAGAAACATTAGATCCAGGGATTTAAACTTTGCTTGTGACATAAATAGATTGGGCTTGTGAGACAGATATGTGTCTCAAATGACCCATAAGCTGGAAGAGGCTTCCCATTCATGTGAAGCAGAGCCCAACCCTAACCCTGTTTAAATGTAATCTTGTCCATTGGATGGGAAATTGTAAATTCATCCCGGGGCTGGCCCCCATGTCTCCTATAGACAAAGGTCAATAGTAAACATTCCTAAACTAACATAACCCCTAACATAACTTTTTAGCAACCCCCTAACTAACATACCCTAATTTAGACACACATGTTACAAGGGGACACAACTGGATTAGGTTGTGTGTCTAGGCTTATAAAGGCCCCGGAGGGCATTAGCCTAGTATGTATCTATAAACTTATAAAATGACTGATGAAAATATGAGAGGACTTCATTTTAATAAGGCACAGTGGGAGGTCCTGTGTTCAGCGATGCTAAACATCCTGTGCAGATAGTGAATGATATCATCCCTACACATTTACCTCCAGCTTACCCTTATTTAAACAAGTTTATCTATGAGGTAGCTAAAAGAGGGGCAAACATTATTAAACTAATGTTGGTACACCAGTCTTTTAGACAGACAATACTGAAGGCAGTGCATAGTCACATTCTGAGGATACTTAGGAATAGAAAATATTTAGTAAAGAATACTAGAGAAAGATTTAGTATTCGGAAGGTTTTTCAGTTATGGAAAGATTTTGTGCCATTTGCTCTGAAAGCCAGGAAATGCCCCCCCCCCCCATGAAGGGTTTTGTTGTCCCTTAATGCCATTACAAGTAACAGTTACCTGTTGAAAGAATAGCAATTTATATAATGGTGTCCATCCACAACCCCTTTTTCCCCTCTTTGCACATGGGGTCTGGGTGTCAGATCAACAGTGACCATCTAGAGGCTATGTTCACATAGCCATGTAGCTCTTTGGTTAAAATGAATAAAGGCCACTACCATATACCTGTAATTGTACACTATTTCAAGTACTACACTAAGGCTGTATTCAAGTTTACTTGGGTAAGAATACCCAAGATTATGTTGACAGAATATGGAACGCCCTCTATATCCAAAGTCATGAAATAATTGTGCTAATACTTTAAAATTAAGCAGCTTAGAACAACTGGGTATCACCGAAAGTCAGACAGATGACCTGGTGGAATGCTTCAACAAAACTTTAAAGAACTATACTAAGGTGGGTTATTGACAAGGATAGGAAGAACTGGGATGCCCTGCTGTCATATTTAATGGTCACTGTCAGAGATCTACCCCAGTTCTCCATGCAGTTCAGCCCACTTAAGCTCCAATATGTTGATGTGCTGCATACCACTGTAAAAACATGTCTTTTGTAATTTTGTGTGTATACTGATCATGTCTAAATAACTAAATGTATCTGTCATTTTTCTATGTGGAGCTTTTCTCCCTGGGCCTCTGCTGAAAAAGGGCCTTTTTGGCTCAGTCAGACACCCCCGGTTAACAAATGTAAAATAAATAAAATAAAAAATAAATATGTAAGACATCCTAGAAGCATCTTAAGTACAGCTAAATGAACCTAGGGCCACAAATCTACCCCTTGTAGAAGCGTTCTTGAACATGTGTCCATGAGGTAAGAAAGTGCTTCAGCTGTCCTACCTATTATTTATTTATTTATTTTATTTTACATCTGTTGACCGGGTTGGTCTAACTGGATATATGTCCATTTTCAGCAGAGGCCCGGGGAGATATGCTCCAAAACAAACTGATAACATAAAAATTACAAATAAATATAAAAAATGAAATTATAGTAATATATACACTGACAAATCAGGTTAATAAGAAATCATTTGAAGAAGAGACATCAAATACAATGAAAACTGGAGTTTCAAAAATGACATGTAGGTACATTCCATAATGCAAAAAGGAGGCATAGAGGCTAGTTCAATGTACAGGTAAAGTACATCACTTAATGGCAAAGAAAAAAGGAGGTATGCAGGCTGATGCCATATCCAGTACATTACACAATGTAAGAGGCTGCTTAATGATCAGTAGTAGTAATAATGACTTACAAAGAAAAATTTATATATTTTTTTTACAAATAAGTGAGAGAGAGAAGGAAAATAATGCGATACAGAGCATATAAGTCGTATATTGTTAAAAAAGGAAATGACAGAAAATTCATTAAAAGAAAAAGGGAAGACAGAGCATAATTTGGGTAGAGTAGATGTTTAGGCAGGCTTAGTACAGGGGCATGACCAGTGTGTTTTGAGGAAAAGTTTCAGTCTGTTTTTGAAGAGTGATAAAGAGGAAATTGAGGAAAGGTCACAGGGTAGAAGATTCCAGAATTTCCCCACAGTATTGGAGAAGAGAGAATCCCCAGCCCTGTTGTTAGATTTAGATGTTTTAACTAGAGGTTTCTGAGATGAATGTAAGGACTTCAGATTGTTATAGGGGGTGATGATGGTAGAGAGACTAGGAGTATTGGAAGGTTGGTAAAGAGTTTTATGTGCAGTGATTAGTTGGTGGTACGTGATCAAATTCTCTAGTTCCAACCATTCAAGCTGCTTTAAATTAACATAGTGGTGAGTTTTAAATGAGTTACGTGGAAAGAGACCAAGAGGAGCAAAAAAGAAGCTATAATAGAAATGCCATGGTGATAACTTTTCATCCTGGAGGCAGTGTACTCAGTCTGTACCAGCAGTATAAAATACACTTCTGACCAAACTGCAGGGACCCTCTTCAGGTAATTGAAAAGGTAAGTGAGGTAAATTATAAGATAAGACAGCTGAAATGTGAAAAATGATAAATGTTACCATACAATTATAAAGAAGTTAGAAGGAACCATGACATACTAGTAATTAGATTGATCCCAGAGAACTGTTAAACTTGGGAACCTGACCTGGAGGTCCAACTGATCAACACTCTGTTGGATCACCAAACGGTGAAGGAGTTTGTACAAAGAAAAATGTTTTCTCAGTGCTCCCAGAAAAAAACATGCTGGTTCAACATGATATAATTATTTCACCAGAAGAAAGGGGAACAGTAAAGATGTATACAATCCCAGACAAAACATCCAAGGGGAAAGTATTAGTCAGGGGGATCCAGAATATGTTAAAACTGGGGAATTAATCAGGAATACTAAAGTACCTAGAATATTCCAGCGGTACTGATACCATGTATCATGCAATTCTTTAATGATTTCTTGAGATGCTGCAAAGTACCAAATGTTGATGCATACACCATGTGCATGGCAGGTGAGTCAGTTGAAAGGCTGGGGCTACCTTAGTATCTCTCTACACGGCTTCTCATGAAGAGGTATTGGCAAATTCCCCTTACAGAACAGGCCAAAGGAAAAATAAAAGCCTTTTCCCCTCCTGACAGACTGTTTCATGGAGGTTTTCCCTTTTCATTTACATAGTGCTGCTGGTACTTTCAGGAGCCTGATGGACAGACCCTTGTGGCCCATACCCCCTATGCTACTGCTGCCTATGTAGATGATCTAGTCATCCTTAGTGATGGCTGGGGGTGCCAGCTTCCCAAAGTCCAGGCAGTCTTAGACCTACAGCCCTGAGAGAATCTATCATCTAACCCAAGCTAGGCATGAAAAAGGAAAAATACTTGAGGGATCTGATTGGATGATGTGTAGTGAAACCAGAAGTGATGAAAATAGAAGCCATTCAAAACTGGTACTGACCAGTGACTAAGTAGCAGATCAGGGCTGGGTATTTTGTGGCCTATCAGGATATTGTAGGAAGTTTATTCTAAATTGTGTTACCACAGCTTACCTACAGATTGATTGTACCAAAGCCAGGATGCTACTAAAAGTCTAATGGATTGATACAACTGAGAAGGCATTGCCCTGAAGATGACTTTATGTTCTCACTGAATTCTCAACATACCTGTTTTTAGGTTCATAGGTTCATAGATTAGTACTACGCTAAGTGCCCTTGCGAGCCATTGTAAGCCTAGCCAATTAGTCCTTGTGAGACTCAAACCCTGCACCTTGTGTTTGTAAGGCAAACACCTTAACCATTAGGCCATCCTCCTAGCCCAGACAGATATCTGCAGTGTTGGTTTTGGGACTTTCCTATCCCAGATGGTGAATGGTGATGGACATCTGATGTGCTATATGAATAGAAAAAGTAGAGTTGTTTAAGTCCTACTTATCTGTAACAATAGTGTGGTCTACAGACATCTACCTTACTGGCATTAGGGTACTAGTCCCTGCTACCCTCTTCTTGCAGTCTGCTAAAGCTCATAGTCCCTCCCACTGCTTGCCTGTGGGTGTGATAGATCAAACTCCTGGCATTACAGGGACTGCCTTACAGACCCACAGACAGGACCCATTCAGTTTTCTAGGGTCTAGTAAGAAGAGAAGATGGAACACATGCTTTGAGGCAGAAGAGGAACCATTGGTTGTAGTTTGAGTACCTTGACAAAAGTATTCAGAAAGGATATCTCCAACACTGGTCTCCATGATTGTTCTTTTTAGGGAGTAGGAAAATTTCAGAATAGACACCTTTTATTATCTCTGAAGGAGCGACTGGGTCTATGAACCCTGAGTCCAGCATTTCTGGAGAATAGGAGAGAATAACAAAGTGTAGTTTGGCGGGTGAGGGGGAATTCCCCCATATGGAGGCAGATGTTCTTTCCACTGCCATCCCATAACCTCTGTCAGTGACGCTGAGCACCCAGTTGTCAGAAACCACTAATGGCCAGGCTGCCTTGTTGAGAGAGAACTTTCGAGATGAGGCACCTGAAGAGGAATTTGGGAATGATAGGAGCCGAGCCTTGGTATTATTATAGATGGAAGGGCACTTATCCTTTTTGCAAAAGGAACCCCTCTTGTTTGGATTGGTGGAGTTCTCATCCCGCTACTTCCTTTTAATACATTGTTTTTTTGTTTGGCTGGGACTTATTAGGGGAAACTTGGGATATTGAATATAATAAATACCCCTTTTGACAGTTTATCTCTGTCATCCCATTGTTTTAGGATCTTATTAGCTGCTGTACAAACACACAATCAGAATCAAGTGGAGAATTCATAATCTCCTTTTTTGACTCATCAAAGTTTTGTCTATAAAACCAAGCATACCTCCTTGTCACCACTGTTGTAGCTGCATCTCTAGACTAATTATCACCCCCAGCCACTCCTTACAGCATGTTTAGACACTTGAGAAACATTGGATACAATCTCTTTCACAAAGTCTTACTGCTCGGCAGGTAACAATTAAACTATACATGCACCCCAACACAAACATCCACACAATACATTGGTAGGTGAACACTTTAAAAGCTAATGTGCTGGACTATGCCATCTTCTTTCCTTGAGTTTCTAACCACTTAACTAGTTTATCTTGAGGGACTGGATTTGATGAAGGCATGGTCATTTTATTGGCAAAGGTTGCTGGAGACACGGAAGCAGGGTCCACAGACAAGGGAGCTTAGAGGCCAGACATGGCTGAGCAGACCTTGAATTTCTTAAACACTTTTTTAGGCAGAGGCTCATTCAGCAGAGGGGAATTGCAAGCTTTCTTAAAACCAACCTCCAACACTGGGATCAATGGAAAGAAGGTTGCCACATCTGGGGACTCATGCTGCAAAATACATATACCCTGCTGATCTCAGGGGCAGCTGAAGATTGCTTCCAGTTGAAAACATCCCTAAATCTAGCCAGTATTTGGGAAAAAGAAAACATCTATTCATCTTTCTGAACCAGTCCATCCTCAGAGGACTTGTCAGACTTTGACACTTAAAAAAAAAGAAGTTATTTACTCAGTATAATGTTCCATCTGTGTTGTCCATTTTCATTCTTCCTCAGCCAATGGGACAGAGTCCCCAGCTACAGTAACCTTGGGTGCCCCACATGGAAGGATGTTGCAGAGCACCATGGAATCAAAGGCAGCTCTATTCCTGGAAATGATATCCAATCTGTAATGCGCAATAAAAGTATGAGTATTTGACCAAGAGGCAGCTGCACAAATTTTATCAATAGAGGCTCTTGACCAAAAAGCTGTCAAAGTAGACACTGACCTGGTTGAATATGCTATCAATTGTTTAGGTAATGCAATACCTTTCAAAGAAGTTATCAATTTAGCCAGGGTAGTCTTAGAAACTGGTCTTCCCATTTTTATTTTAGAAAAGAAAACAAATAATTGTTCAGATTTTCTGAATGCTTTTTTTCTGCCCAGATAATAATGCAATTGTTTATGTACGTTGAGAAGATGAAGGGTGTACTCTCCTTTATTTTCAAATTTAGGGACGAAAACTGGTAAATTAGTGACCTGATTAATATTATTTTCAGAGGCAACTTTTGGTAAAAAGGAAGTATTTGTACGTACAGTAACTCCATCTTTGTGAAAAATCAAATAAAGTGGTTTGGAAGATAGTGCTTTAAGTTCCAATACTTGTCTTGCAGAGGTTATAGCCACCAAAAACATGTTTTCCAAGAAAGAAACTTGAGATCCACCTTGACTGATGGTTCAAAATGGGAATCTACTAATGCTTGTAAAACCATGGTGAGGTCCCAAGGTGGAGTGGTGTCCTTTATTGGAGGTACAAGTAAGATGGTACCCCTAAGGAATGCATTATACAATTTAAGTGATGCTAAAGAGGAATTATTATCCCCTGTATGATAGTTCGAAATGGCTGGCAGCTGAACTTTAATAGTGGAGAAACTTGCTTTGTCCTGGAAAACTGAAGTAAGGAAGTCCAGGACTGCCAGAATTGGAGCCATTCACTCTTGTGGACGTTTCTAGTAGAAGCTTTTTTGGAAGATACCAACATTTTTCAAACTGGGCAGGAAAGCCTGGAATGTCTAGCTATTATCAGAATGCGAGAAACCATGTGGTCAATTTGAGGCCTAAAATATCTGAGTGAATCTGTCCTGCTGGATGAGATAGGAGGTCTGCACTGGGATCAAGAGTCCAAGAGGCCATATTAAGTGAGACCAAAGGAAGGGAAACCATACCTATCGAGGCCAAAAAGGAGCAATGAGAATTTCTCTGCTCTTAACCATAGTGCTTTCTGAAGAAATTATGGATGAGAGGCAATTTAGGGTACGCATAAAGGAGACTGGAGGGCCAAACATGAACTAGAGCATCTCTTTGTGACTGTCTTGGAAGAGGTATTAGGGCAAAGAACCTGCTGCATTTGTTGTTGAATGGGAATGCAAACAGGTCACAGCAAGGTTGACCCCACATGTGGAAGATCATGTTTGCCACTGATTTTTTGAGAGACCACTCTTGAGGCATGAGGATGGTCCTGCTGAGCCTGTCTGCTAGAATGCTGCACTTCCCCACTATGTGTGTTGCTACTAGAAAACTGTTGGAAGAGATCGCCCATTGCCAAACCCTCACTGCTTCTCACCAAAGGGCATAAGATCTGGTTTCCACCTGTTTGTTGATGTACCAGACTATTCGGTTCATAGGTTCATACTAGTCTATCTGCCCTAGGGCATTTATAAGCCTAGCCCAAAGTTTTGTGGCTTCCGCCACCCCTTTAGTTTGAAGGATACTATGCCCATTATTTTGCTGTGCCTCTGTCAAGCAGTGACACTGAGGTTATCCCTAGGGTATACCTGCGATCTCCCATCCATTGGTCAAGATTTCTCTTGAACAAAGCCAGCGAGGTGCTCTGCCTCACATGTACCGGGATTTTGTTCCACAGCATAGGGAGTTTCTGGGTGATGAATCTGTCCCTCCAGCATGTCCTATTAATAGCCGTGTTGAGGTTTAAGACTCTTGCCCTTGTAGTTCTGATGGATTTAGATTTTTTGAGGTGAAGCATGTTCATTAATTCCTGGTTGGACATGGCCTTGTATGTCAGGCACAGGTCACCTCTGAGCAGACGGTAAGCGACTGAATAGAGCTGGAGTTCCTTCAGTCGGGCAGCATAAGACATATTTTTGAGACCCTTTATCCTTTTGGTGAGGAACTTTTGGGGCCTTTCCAATTGCTGTAGGTGTCGGGTCAGATACATTCCGAATGGGGCATTGTACTCAATCATTGGTCTGATGAGTGATGAGTACAGGGGAACGATAACCTCCCTGGATCTAGATGTGAATCCCTTCATGATCAGGTGGGCAATGTAGAAGGTCTTCCTAACTACTTTGGCAACGTGAGTGTCAAACGAAAGGTTACTGTCAACCTGGGTCCCTAGATCCCTGATAACCTCTTCTGTGCTTAGTGGATTGCCACCTATATGGTAACTAGGGGTAACCTTGTTTTTACCAAAGGGTATGACTATGCATTTTTTAGCGTTTAACTTTAGGCCATGGCTCTGGCACCAGTTATCCATTTCTATGAGACCCTTCTGAAGGATGTCTGTGTCAGATGGGTTTTCAACTATGGTGCCCAGTTTGCAGTCATCTGCAAACTTTGTCAGCCATAATCCTCCTGTGTTTGCTTGTACTTCTGAAAAGTAGATGCCGAACAAAAGTGGGCCCAGGACTGAGCCCTGTGGGACACCACTTGTGACAGGCTTGGAGTCTGACATGGCGCCAGCAACTCTGACCCTGTGGGTTCTGTCACTTAGCCAGTTTGCAACCCATCTTGTGACGTATGGGTTTACATTTAAGCTGGTGAGGTTTTTCAATGATACTCGAGTGGGGTATTGTGTCGAAAGCCTTTGCCAGGTCAAGGTAGGCTGTGTGGACTGCCTTGCCCTCGTCAATGGCCTTGGTAACTGTTTCGAAAAAGTCAACCAAGTTTAAAAAGGCATGATCTGCCCTTGACAAAGCCAAACTGGGTTTGATCCAAAGTCTGCAAGTCCCCTATGTCTTTACTTATGAGTTCCATTATGATCCTCTCCATAGCTTTGCAGACCAGGCTTGTCAAGCTGATGGGACGGTAGTTTCCGGGGTTGGTGGAGGCACCTCCTTTGTGAAGTGGGACCACCGTTGCCGTATGCCACTCCTTGGGTACGTATCCTGAGGTGAGGCTAAGATTAAACAGCTGCCCTAACTGCGGGTTTAATTCCTCATTGAGTTCGTGGAGCACACAACCAGGGACACCATCTGGTCCCATGGATGCTGTGTTTTTCGCCTTGGAGAGAGCAGTTCTCACCTGAGCATTTGAGATGTTTGGGGGGCTACAATCCTCTGGTATAGATATCTCTCCTTTTGGGGGGGAGGGGGGAATTTGCACTGAACCTGTCAGCCAGTATGTTGGCAATGTCTGTAGGTTCAGTGATTTTTACATCATTTTGAACTAATTCTGAGCATATCTGGGAGTTTCCTCCCAGGTTTCTAACATAGCTAAAAAGGCCTTATGATTGTCTTTTGAGTCCTTAGCAATTTTTCTCTCAAAATTTGCCTTGGATGATTTTATGAGAGATCTCAGTTTTTTACTTATAATGATCAAGGGTGTCTTCCCTTTTATGGATTTTGCTCTATCTTGTAGTAGCTTCTTCCTTTTGTTGTAGAGCTTGTTTATGGCTGGGGTCCACCAGACTGGACGCTTGCCTTTGGTACAAAGAGTCTTTGTTTTGTTTGGGATTGCCTGATCCATGCAGTCCTGGAGGTGCTGGTAGAAGGCATTTGTAAGTGATTCAGTGGTTTGAGTAATGGTTTTGGCTGGCTTGGGGGCCTTGAAAGAGACCACACCAGTCTTTAGAAGTGTGAAGTCGGCTTTTGAGAAGTTCTTCACTGTGGTCTTTTTTATCTGGGGTGGGGGCGGGATGTGGACTTCCACTGAGATAAGTTTATGATCTGATCTCACCAATGATGGGTATACTTCTGGTGTTGAACATTGTGACCCCATGTTCGTGATGATGAGATCTAGTATGTTTTCTCCTCTTGTGGGGATGGTGACTAGTTGTTCCATGGCATTTCAGTTTATGAACTCTAGGAACCTTTGGGCTACAGTGTTGGGGCTTGAGTAGTGATCCCAGTCTATATTTGGATAGTTGAAATCACCCAGTATGATGGTGTTTGGAGATACATTTATCCCCTCCAGTGTTTTCAGGAAAGCTGTGTGAGGTTCCTGAGTTTGAGAGGGTGGCCTGTAACATGCTACAAACTGCAGAGCAGTCTTGCCTACGGTTAATTGCACCTGGATGGTCTCTGATGCATCGTGCGTTGCCACCAACCTTGAGGTGAGGGTGTCCTTGATGAATATGGACACCCCCCCTCCTTTCTTGGTGTTGTCCGGATTTTGGGGCCGGAACGCATGATATGAGGTAAAACCTGATAGTGCCGGGGTGCTCTCAGGAGCCTTGAACCAGGTTTCAGTCACAACACAAACATCGATGTTCTCCATACTGAGAAGGGCTTCGAGTGCATGCATCTTGAGGTTGAGACTTCTGGCATTGAGCAGCATTACCCTTAGTTTTTTTCCTTTTTTGTGTTCTAGGGTGGTAGGTTTAGAATTTCAGCCTTGCCTAAAAAAGGCACAATGGGGGTGGCAAGAGCCTTAGCCATAATCCGGAAGCCCAGGGGTGACAGGTGCAAGCCATCCCTTGCGAAGCAGCGTGGCTTGTCCAGCATGTCATCCCAGGCAGACAGACATTGGATCCCCTTTGAATGACACCATAGTTTAAGCCAATTATTAAAGCTGATCATCTTGTCTCTGTATTGTGGCATCATTCTTGTTGAAGGTAGGATACTGCTCAAGGTCAGGGTCATACCTGCCTGGGCTACATAATCAGAGAGCTCCTCTATGTCTCTTTTCATGTAGTCCAGGGAGGTACGTCTCAGGTCGTTCACACCAGCATTGACAATGACTGAGTCATACTTGTACCTGCAGTTGAGTGACCTGAGTGCTTGCGTTATGTGGTGGATTCTAGCGCCCGATAGGCAGCTTACTGTGACCTTCTCCTTACTCAATCTGGTGAGCGGGACGTCAGTGTGTCTGACTATGGAGTCACCTATGACGAGTTTGTCTGGCATTGTGTTTGGCCTTAAGGGCTGTGACTGTTTGGCACACTGACTCTGTGGTCTATGTGTTGCATGTGCTGTGCCCTGTGGAGGCAGTTGTTTGGGTGTCTGCTTTGGTGGCCTCTGCTGTTTTGGTAGATTTTCGATCATAGCCTCCGAGTATGTCTTTGTGTGTTTATGTGTATGATTTGAAGTTGTGATAGTGCTATGTGAGACTGGGTTTGTGGTGTGTGTGGTTACCTTCTCCTCCTGTCTGGTCTTGCCAGTCCTATGTTGAGAGAGCTCAGCCTCCAGTTTGGCTATATAGTTGCATCTCTCGCATGTATTTGTGTTTTGTGGGAGAAGGAGAGGGTTGTCTGTATACATGAGGCAATTGTAACATTGCCTCAATATTCCCAGATTCACCAGCTGAGCAGGAGAGGACACTAGCAACTGATCCCTCGACATGCTAGAAGGAATAGACAAAAACTTTATGTAGATGAGTTTGAAAAAGACTTCGGGGGATGTGGTGTTTTTAGGCTGGTGGGGTACTATGTATAATAAAAAGTGCTATATCAGAGTAAAAAGTACTTTAGGAGCAAGTGCTAGGCTTTACAGATAGAGAATAGTCTACTTAGGAATCAAGTAGAGCTGAACTTTTTAGTTAGAGAATAGGCTGGTTAGATTAGCAGTACAGTTCAAGAAGAGCTGTTCTAAGGGAAAAAATGAAGAGTGGACTTTAGGTAGCCCGAATAGTTTAACCTTGATTAACCGCCGCTGCTCTTGTGTGCTCCTGTGGCAACTCCAGGCTAAATCGCTAAAGCGTGCTTTATAGCAGGGTGCTGGAAAAGGCAGGAAATGACCCAAAATGGCCAATGAACTACAAGTTACTGTCTTAAACCACTCCTCTGAGGACAAACAGGCAGCTCAGTACTCCCCACTCTCACTGGTGAGTAAAGAAACTTCCCCCTGACCAAACAAGGAAAATGGAGAAGTACAGGAACCAAGACAAAGCCCAGGGATCAGCAAAATCTGATCACTGGAACAAATTATTCAGGAAAGTATGGAAAACAAGAATTTTTTTTGTTTTTTTTCAAGTTTTTTACACAGATAGGACAGAAAACACAATAAATGCTTTGCTTTTCGATTAAATGCTATCAAAAGCTAGTACACTTGAGTGTATTAGCCTGTAGTTTAACTTTTAAGCAAACTTAAACTAGGAAGTGCAACAAACAATTCAAGCTTATAAAAACAGGAAAAACAGGTAATAACTCTACAAAATAGGCAGAAACAGTCATCGAAAGGCACAAAAGGTGGAAAATGCAGAAAAAAATACTTAGAATCTGGAAAGTTGTCTTTTCTGGTCTCTGCTGCTCTAGGAACTCTGTTGGATACCACGAGGATTGACATGTTGTTGGTTTGTATTGCAATAGTCCCTGCAAGGAGAAAGCTCTGAAAGGTCTGCAACACTAGAAGCACCACTCTCATCTCTAGGACACTGATATGCAGATTGGACTCCTATGATGACCATGTAATTTGAACAGTCTGTCCCAAGAAATGCCCCTCAACCCCAATTGGGAGGTGTCCATGGTCAATGTGGTACTGGGGGGAGTACGTATAAATGGACAACCTAGCTCGATCTCTTCAGAGTGGACCCACCAAAGGAGAGAGTTTCTGCACACTCAGGATAATTTTATGGGGTACCTGAAGGGATAGTAATGAAAGGATCATTACATCACTGGAGTCCATTGGAGAATTCTCATGTGTATGTGGGCTGTGGGAATCAAAGTTATAGTGACAGCTATCAAAACTAGCACTTTGAGGATCAATCTTGCTGGGGGTGCTGAAATGGAAAGAACTTGCCTGACGTGTTCTCAATGTAATAATTCTGTTCTGAGGCAGAAAAGCTAAACAACTGACTGTGTCCAAGTGAGCTCCTATGAAGTCTATTACTTGGACTGGTTGCAGATAAGATTTGTGCATGTTGATGGTGATTCACAGTGAAAGTGCTAGGTGAAGTAGATAATCTCTGGCTTTTATTAGTAGATGCCTGGTTGGTGCAGTCAGTCATCTAAATAGGGAAACATTCTGAATCCAAATAGTCTCAGGTGAGTTGCTAACACTGTCATACATTTGGTGAACACCCTGGGGGCTGTGGTGAGACCAAAGGGCAGGGCTCTAATGTGGTAGTGACTGGCTCCCAGCTGGAAGCATAGATACCACATCTTGAAGATTGACTGAGCACATCCAGTCGTCTTTCCAAAGAAGGGGCAGAATGGACTGAACTGTGACCATCCAGAATTTGGAGTTCTTTACAAATTGGTTCAGACAACTTAGATCCAAAATTGGTCTCAGGTCCCCTGTCTTTTTTGGCACTAAAAAGAACCTTGAGTAAAAATTCTGGATCCTGTTTGGTCTGTTGGGACCTTCTGGATGACTCTTTTATCCAGCAACTTTGTAATTTCCTGAGCTGCTAGCTCCCTCTTGGTGGAACATCAAGGAGAATTTTTTTTGGTTTTACTGGGATTTGTAAAAAGGAAATGAAATATCCTCTGGATATGATCCTTTGCATCCAAAGGTCATTTGTGATGGCTAGCCAGGCATCTTGGTGTAAGGATAAGTGGGTCTATATTAGATGATCAAACTTTCAAAAGTTTGACCGTCATACGGTCGACACCATATGATCGAACTTCTAAAAGTTTGATCATCTAATAAAAAAAGAACACACACAAATAACCTACCTGACCCACGTGAGGGACTGCACCCCCCCACAACCCCCGCTCTTTAACTATACCAACGCCGAGATCACACTACAGTGCAGAAAAAGGAAATCTTCCCATTCCGTGCTCTATGGAGATCTCTGTTAAAATGTTTGAAAAATTCGATCATATGGTGTCGACCATATGACAGTTGAACTTTTTGAAAGTTCACTCATCTAATATAAACAAAGATAAGCACCCCCCAACTGCCTCCAGAGAGGGACAGCCAGACAACCTTTTAGGAATGCTGGAAGGAACTGTCCAAGAAAGAATCTCAAGATCCTTGATTCTGTGGACCCTCTCTGCCACACGGGTGATGACTAGTGTTACCACTGTTTCTCCCACTGCCTTTGGGGGAAACATCTTTGTGTGACTCCTGAAAAAGACCTTGAAACTTCTTGAACCACATTTTCTTACCACCATGCTAGTTCCTAGAAAAGAATCTCTGTGTGGAAGAAAAGCGAATTCCAATGGCAGACAAGGTCTTTCCATCCTGTTCACTCTGGCAGAGAGTTTCTTTCACTGTTGGGCCAAACAAGGTTGATCCATCAAAGGAAGCACCAATGAATGACACCTTGAAGGGTTCCATGAAACCGTATAACCACATCCAAGTGTGCCTCCTTATGGGTATGCCTGAACCAGCCTCCCTTGAGGTACCTTCTGCAGTGTGTGAGATTAACCTCATGGATGTGTTCAAAATGAACTGTAGGGTGGCTACCTGTGAGGGAAAGGCTTTCTGTTTCTTTGAAGGCATGGACTCTGGAGAAGAATTAGAGAGTTCCTTTATTAAGTCCCTCTGTAATCTGGTGAAATATACCAGGTAATTCAGCAATCATAATGCGAAAGTCTCGAATGCAGAAACCTGCTTCCCAAATCTGTCCAAAGCCCTAGACTCCCTGTTAGAGGGATGGACAGGGGAGCTCTGTTCTGCGAACTCCTTCTTTGTGGCTGCCACAACAACCATGGCATCTACAGGAATCCCTTTCATCCAGTGCTATTTATCTGCCAAGGCACTTAGTATTTTATCCAGGCATTTTGGGTTAGGTTCCACAGAGTCCTGTTCCTTCCACATCCTGCAGGAGACAAGATCTATAAGTCCATCTGCAGGGGGGTAACCCAAGATGTAGATGAGCCAGACTTAAAGGCTTCCAAAAACACTGATTCCTCCCAGGAAGGGGTTTGGGCAGACCAACCACCTGTCTGGCAAAGGATCTCTATGATGTCTCCAAATGAGACATCTTCCAGTGGGGATCTAGGAGACCCTTCCCCCCATCTAGATAGGTGTATTTTGTGAGGAATTCCTGTAGGGAATCCAGGTGTTTCCTCTTGCATGTTCTCTTAAGAGGAAGCTCCTCAGCTGGATGTTCAGGGGGGTATCGGAAGAGATGGGGAGCTCCCTAGATGGAGCTGTTTGGAAGCTCTCCTGGGCTGGCTGTCCCTGAAGTGTAAGATGTGAAGGCTCAGATAAAGGATCCAGAGAAGGTAGAGGGTACAGAAATGAAGACAGAAGAGTCAACAGTACTCTCGGCTGATCAAGGACAGTCCCTGCAGAGCTGAGACTCTTGGAGCAGACAACCCCCCCCCCCCGAGTCTCCCTGAGACCCCACTCCGAGGTAGGAGTCAGAGCAGAGCTATAAAGTGCTGAGGCTCCAAGAGGAAGTGACAACTCCAAAAGCTTCGGAGTCAAAGTCAACCCCTTGGACCTGATGCCAAGGTTTTGGCTCCAAGAATCATGTGCTTCAACAGAATTGGAGATGACTGGGAAAAAAACGTAGTCAGAGTCAAAGTAGGAAGAATTCTGTGATCCGACATATCAATTGCCAGAGCTTTCAGATCCATGGGTTCTGAAATGGGTGGTCAAATCAGAAAAGGAGTAATAACTGGTAGAAAAGCAGGCTGATGGATCATGGATCCAGTGGGGATGGAGCTGGCAAAGCCCCCATCTGGATCTGTGTTCTGAGGAATTTTATCATCATCCTATCCACCTCTGCTTCAGTAAGACTATGAGAGGATCTAATGGAAGAGGATGTGGAGGGTTGCCTAGACGACTTCTCGGGAGTTTCTTGACGAAAGAGAGATTTCAGCCTCAGAGACACCGGTTCCAGGGAGAACCTGGGAATGCAGAGATGAGGGTATGAAGAAGTAGATTGTTTCAGGTCCGAAGGCTTCAGATCCAATAATTTTGGAACCTTTTTTGGAGGTTCCAATAAAGAATTTTGAGGAGGACTCTGGGCAAGAGAGTGCTTACTATGCTCCCTGGGCTCCTTGGATTTCTGAGAGGGGGTTTGAGCCCCTGTAGAAGTACCTGAGGAGGAAGCTGAAGCAAGGAGGAGACCCTTTAAAATAAGCTTATTCCTGTGATCTCTTAGGGTTCTAGTATTGAAGGCAGCACAAGTAGCACAGGTAGTATTCAAATGTGCTGGGCCTAAGCAATAAATGCACTTCCTGTTGCCTGTTGGCATCAGAATTAGGACTCTCATGCTCACAGGAAGTGCATTTCTTTAAACCGGTGGGTTTATCCGCCATACCGATTACTTAAAGACTTAGTATAGCAAGAAAAGGAAGAAGGACTACCAACAATGGTAGATAAGAGATATACCTGCCAGTATAAGAAGAAGCAGAAAGAATAAACTACCAATGATGGTATATAAAAGAGTTGCCACAGGGTAATGTATAAGGGTAAGGAGGGAATATATAACATTTAGTTAGTAGGAAAAATGATAGAAAGAAAAAAAATTGATGTAAATAATGAAAAAGTCACACAAAACCCCAACAGAGCTCGAAAATTTGCAATCCCAACCATCTTGAAGAGCGGCAAATGAGATCTGAGGTATTTTGATGGTCAGAGGCATTATGGGTAAGGGAAGAGATTGTGCTTTGGATCCTAGAATCTGTAGAAAGTGGCCAAGTTGGATCTGGTGGTCAGATCCAAACCCCATCGGCTTTGGAACAAATGAAAATGACAACATCAGATCCTTAGATTCCAGATATCCTTCAAAATCAGGAGAGTTGAGTTGTTGAAGAGGGGTGAAAGTGTCAGTGTTACTGATAACCCTGGTTTGCACCCTGTAATTAATGGCCTGAATAATGTCTAGCCATAGCAACACGCTCATGTGAATACACAGTTGAAGATTGTTGCCCTGTAATGTGGTGGGTCTTCTGTCTCTGTTTTGCATGCAGTACACCAGTGGGAGAATCCCCAAGAGGAAACATATCAAAACTGGCAACAGATTCTGTACTCCACACTTCCCCTGCACCTAAACAGTTTGGTTGTCCTGTACCTGAACAAGGCAGTGATACAGTCCTGGAGAATGTGTCTGATCCTCACTTTATGCACAGTTGTGGTTCTGGCACTACACCAGTGGACTTGGAGGCAAATAAAGGTGAGTGGTCCAATAGTCTGCCAAGGCTACTGCAGAGTCACAAGCTGTAGGCTGAGGCAAATTTCTTGAATTCCTTTTATGTTTCTAAGGTGGACAAGGGGTAGATGGTAGTAGTGGTGGAGCTATCAGAGTCTGTCAAGTCAGGGAACAAAATTAGCCACAGCAATAAGAAATAATTGCTGCACAGTCAGCCAGTAAAAAAAACAGGAATTGGCACTATTCTCCCTCTAAATAGCAAACTGAAGTCTATTTCTGTTTATTCTGTTAATTTATTCACCGTGATGTCCAGCAGTTTCAGTAAAACAGTTCAAAGCACAAAATATGTGCAAAAAAGTTTCCCAGTTTTTGTAAAAAAGGTTAGTTTCAGCCCCAAATAAATAGAAACAGTATAACATAGCATTATGCAAGAAATAAAGCATAAACTTATAAAAAAATCTTGTCAGAAATGTTTAACACAGAAAATTGTGCCAAAATTATGATTTAAATGAAAAAATCATTTAAAATGCTGTAATCCTTCTCAAGCACCTCAAATAATCATAACTCCAAAGAAAAACTGCAATATCAACAAATTTTCTTGTCACAACTTCCAAACAAAGCTTTTAAGCAATAGAAAAGTCATGTGCAATTAACTTGCAGTTCTGGAAGCATAATGTAATGAGAGGAACTGAACTAAAATAGCCTTACAGAAACTAATCTAACATTCACAAATGACCATAAAACATATTTGAAGAGTTAACCCCCTCCCAGAAGCCAACAATCACCTTAAAATGAACAGCACAAGAATTATACTGTGCAGTCAAATTAAAACTCAAGTATATGTCAAATTTCTATTCAGAAACAAATACAGTTGAAGCAGCAATATACACTATTCAAGCACTGACAGGAAAAGCAGAGCAAGGAAATGAAAATCCAAAAAAGGTTTTCTTATCTGAGCTCAGCAGCTGAAGACATCTGAAGTAAGGAGCAGTCTTCTAACAAATCCTTTTCTTAGTATGGCACTAGAAAACTGAAAGGGTCCTGTCTGTGGGTCTGTAAGGCAGTCCCTGTACTGCCAGGTGATTTGTCCATCACACTCACAGACAGGTAGTGGGAGGGACTCTGAGATTTAGTAGACTACCAGAGGAGGGCAGCAAGGCACTCCTACATGAATGCCAGTAAAGCAGCGTGTTTGAACATCTAAATTCACAGAGAGACAGGTATGCTACAGTGGAGAAGGAGTGCCTTTCCATCAAAAGGGTATTAACTGCTTTCAGATACTACCAGTTAGGCTGACAATTTACTCTAAGTGATTGTGCTTCCTTCATATGGATATACCAGCAAAAAGATTAAAGTGCTTGAATAACTTGCTCAGTTTTGGCCTTACAGTTTGTCCACTTTACAGTAGAACATCTACCAGGGGGTCAGCATGGTAATTACTAACAGCTTAGCTTGGATTCACCCCCTTGATCTCTGCAGTTGTTTGACCTGCCCCACAGATTTCAGCTCTAAGGGAAATCTTGTGATAGACTGAAAGTTCTAGTGGTGGGGGATAAACTTCCAGAGTGGGGATATCATTTTAAAGTGTTAATCTGGAGAATAATCAAAAACAAGCTAGGCAAATTTTGACTGTGAGCTGACAAACAGGCATGGTCTAAACTATTAATTAATGATGGGATAGTTTCACCAGGAGGCTGAGACTACCAAGAAGGTAATTAATGCCAAATTTTGGCTGTGGAAGGTTAGAGTTTTATAGAAACTAAAAGCTGTTGGACTATCATTGGCTATTACTTGGGTTTGTATGGGAATTAGTGGAATATTCTGCATTTTGAAACCTTTATTTCCAGCTATTAGGACTTTCTAACTGTGCTGCTGTTCTGGAAGGTTGTGGGCTGCTTTAGACACATGGGTAAACATTGGAGCTGTTTGCCTTATCAAAGTTGCAGCAACAGAAAAGTATTGATATTCTTCGTGTTTCACTGTTGCAGTCATCGCACTTGGGTTATCTGCCTGCAGGTAGCCCTCAGTCGGCCCAAATACCAGAGTCATGGGATTTCTGCGTCGGATGCTGTCGTCTCTTCCATGATGTCAGGTTGTCAGGGGTATAAAACATGCAGCCTATGCCATTACATCAGCTTTTCTTGCTGTGTGGGAGCCCAAAGCAAAAGCAGTTCACAAGTGCCAATCGGCCGCTACCTGAAATTTTCGTTTTTCGACTTTCAAACCTGAAGTCTTCTAAAGCTAAGTACCCCATTGGGGATCCTTTTTACTTGCTCTATGTCAGAAAAAGTTAACAACTGTCTTGCCTATGGAAAGCAAATACCTCACAGAGATTTTCATTCTCACTGTATCACCTGTTTAGGCCCAGACCACGACGTCCCTCATTGTCGGTTTTGTGCCTTGTTCAATGCCCGAACTATTCGTTGTTGGGCTATTTTTGTTTCTAAATTCTTTTGCTCTCATTCTCCATATTCCGAAATTGCTTCGATAAGCCATCCTACTACTGATCTTCTGAAAAAACGCAAGGATAAAAACAGAGACAGACCGCATAGGTCCAAAACTGCTGACGACGCTTACGTTAAGCTAGTTGCCAGTTCACCGGTACTCAGTGAGGTGCTTTCACAGCCCCTGTTACCCACTTCTACAGATTCATAGGCCTCTACTGAGACCCATTCAGAGTCCAGTATGCTGCGAGATACTTCTTCGACTATGGAACCTGCGGATGTCTCTACCTTGGATGGGTCCGGCTTCTGAGGGTGTATTCAGACCTTCCGATGTTCGTATTAAACTGACTACTTTGTTAATGACTAAAACTACCAAATTTCTCAGGCCCAGAGTTTGCACTATGCCTAGAATTTATTGCAGAAAGCTGGCAAAATAACCAAGGTAATGACAGCAAATAACTACAGGAGGAAAAGTAATAGGATGGGTCCGGCTTCTGAGGGTGTATTCAGACTTTCCGATGTTCGTATTAAACCGACTACTTCATTAATGACTAAAACTACCAAATTTCTCGGGCCCAGAGTTTGCACTATGCCTAGGAAACCGATGACCAAAGTGCATTCTCAAGTTCCCATGTCACAGAAACAAATGCTTAGAATGGCTGAAGACCATATTACTTTAATTAGGGAAAGCCAGCCTTCCCCCTCTAAAAGACAAAGAATTGATTTTCCTTCTGATTCTACAGACCATGAGTCCAATGACTCTGACCCCTGTGATTACCAGGACATACCCTTATCTACCTATGAGGATTCAGATGCAGAGGATTCCATTCCTTCTGCCTCCCCCCCAGAGGACTTTTCTTTCAGTGATACCTTGCATACCCTAAGAGAGCATTTCCACTGAGAATGCCAGGACTACCCACAGTCCAAAAAGAGACTCAGGGGAAGTTTTAGACTTGCCTCAGCATAGGCCTCTAGCTATACCCCCTGTTCCTGGATATTGTAGGTGATGTCTTCATGGAATCCAGTCTTACCCCTTATACTTTATCACCAGCTCCTAGAAAGCCTGACAGGTACTACAGAGTACCTGAAACTCACACATTTCTCTTTAAAAATCCCACTGTGGATCCAGAGGCCATTTCCCAGGGACCTAAAGGTATTAAGGCTACTACAGCCAAAAAGCCTACCCCTTCGGACAGGGATTCTAGGGCTCTATACAGATGGGGTAAGAAGGTATATACCTCTGCAACTCTTGCCATCAGGGCTTTAAATTGCCAGTTTCACATGTTGCAGTACCAGCAGCATATTATGGAACTAATTAAACAAAATATGTTGTTGATTCCTGATTGTGCAGAAAATAAAGACTTACAAGAGTTAATGCATTCTGCAAACCAAGTTGGTAAACATACTTTGCAGTGTGGTTTTAATGCCTTAGAAGCATCTTACAGGGCTGCTGTCACTTTGTCTGTTCTGAGAAGGCATGCTTGGCTGAAGGAACAACTCTTGCCAGACCATGTCAAAGCAAAATTACTAGATGCTCCATTAAACCAAGAATGTTTGTTTGGCTCAAAAGCAGAAGAAGTTCTTAAAAGGATGGAGGAAAAAGCTAAATCTATGCAAACTGTTAAAGATTTCTTACAGGTACAGCCTCCTAGATTCAGTAGGCATTGTCCTTCAAAAAACTGGTCCTTTCCAGTCTTTTCCAGACCTTCTCAGTCCAAACCCAGGGGCAACAGACCACAAAGACTACAGTCTCAGGGTATGCACAGATCTAAACAATGGAGTGCTCCCTCCCCAAAAACAGGGAGTGGTAAGCCACCCCCTTATCAAAAAAGTTCACAATGACTTATCCTTCATCCTTCCCAGCCATGCCCAAGTACTTGCACCTCTAGGAGGAAAACTCGCCCTGCATGCAAAAAACTGGGAGTATATTACCCAGAACCGATGGGTCTTAAACATTGTATCCCAGGAATACAAATTCTACTTCCACTCACTGCCAACCCCAAGCAGATTGCCAGACCTTCCTCCAAACCAGGGGGCAGAGGCCCAAAAGCAAGTACTTTCTCTTCTCAGTATCAGGCTATTCAACCTGTTCTAGCAGAGCAAAGGGGACAGGGTTTCTACTCCAGACTGTTCCTGGTGCCCAGAAAAGAGAACTCTTGGCACCCTATTCTGAATCTGTCAACTCTCAACAACTTCCTGGAGGTACCAAAATTCAAAATGTTTACACTCCAGCAGCTGCTTCCTATGCTAGCCAAGGACTCCTTGCTAGTCACCCTAGACTTAAAAGAAGCTTATCAGCACATCCCCATAAGGGAATATTGCAGGAAATATCTATGTTTCAGGGCAGGCTCTATGCACTATCAGTTCTCTGCACTTCCCTTTGGCTTATCTACTGTGCCCAGGGTATCCACAAAGTGCCTGGCTCCAGCCATTGCATACTGCAGGCAGAGATATATTCTAATTTACCCATACTTGGATGATTGCCTGATTCAGGCAGACAGTCAGGAATTGCTACTTCAGCACCTGATGTTTGTAAAGAGACTCCTAACTTCTCTGGGGTGTACCATCAGTGAAAAGAAATCACATCTGGTACCCAGCCAAAAGATTGTATTCCTGTGAGCAAGCTTGAACACAACTTCCCAGATGGCATTCCTCACTCCAGGAAAGCAGGTTTTTTGACAAATTACTTCAAACTACTGGCTACCCAAACCCAGCTATCTGGAAGAAAAATACTGCAAGCCCTAGGGTTCATGGCCTCATGCATTCTACTAATTCCATATGCAAGACTGCCTATGAGGAAACTTCAATGGTACTTAAAAAGTCTCTGGTGTCAACATTCTCAGGACCTGGAAACAGTGATTCCTATCATTCCTTTCCTTTGGTGGGCAGAGGCTTGCAACCACAACAAGGGAATCCCTTTCGCTCAACACCCCGCCGTCCAAACCCTGACAACAGACGCATCAGACTATGCATGGGGGGCTCACATGGCAGGCAAATACATTCAAGGCAAATGGAGCCCAGGACAAATTCACCTGCATATCAATCAAAAAGAAATGTTAGCTGTGCAGAATGCACTGGCAGCCTTCAAATACTTTATCCTGCCAGGACAACTCTTGATAAAGACAGACATCACCACAGTTATGTGGTACATAAACAAGCAGGGGGGAACTCATTCCTACCCATTCTGCAGGTTAGCCATGGCTCTGAGGAACACAGCCTTGAGCAATCAAGTGCACCTGCAAGCTCAATTCCTGCCAGGCAAACAAAATTCACTGGCAGACGACTTAAGCAGAAATCTAATGGACCCACACGAGTGGAAACTGGAACCCAACTCATTCAAATTCTAATATACAGGTGGGGAATGCCAGAGGTGGACTGCTTTGCTTCCCCCAAAAACCATCAACTGAGCAAATTTTGCACCAGAAATCCCCAGAGCCAAGCATGGAAAGTGGATGCCCTATCATTTACATGGGAAACCTCTCAATATATGCCTTTACCCCTCTGCCCCTCTTTTCAAAAGTACTACTCAAGATCAAACAGGACAGGCCAAGGACAATCCTTATTGCACCAGACTGGCCATGTCAGCACTGGTACCCACTCCTATGCAGTCTGACAGCAGTGCCAACCTGGCACCTACATCAGACCCCCTCTCTGCTGTCCCAGCAGGAGGGACAGATTTTGCATCCTCAGCTGCAAACCCTGAACCTGGCAGCCTGGCTTATTCCCTGAATACATCACCAGCAAGCCTCAGCAAACAGGTGCTGGATGTTATCCTTGAGGCCAGGAGGTCTAGTACTAAGAAATCCTATTCAGAAAAGTGGGAAAGATATTGTTCTTGGAGCCAGTCTCAAGGAAAGGACACAGCCGTGCTCACCTTACCTCAAATCCTAAATTACCTAGCAGAGTTGCTCCACAAAGGCCTATCCCTCTCATCAATTAAGACTCATAGCTCTGCCATCTCAGCTCATTACAATACTGAGCCACCCCTCTTCTCTCACCCTCTGATCAAACAGTTCCTGAGAGGAGCTAACAATTAAAGACCCCCAAGGAGAGCTCCCACTCCTGCCTGGGACCTTAACTTTGTACTAGAGAAGCTCATGCTCCCCATTTTGACCCTGCTGTTAGAGCAGAGTTAAAATTCCTCTCTTGGAAAATAGTCTTACTTCTAGCCATCACTTCAGCAAGAAGAGTGTCTGAGTTACAGACCCTTATGGCTGTGGAACCCTTCATTATCTTCCATGTGGACAGAGTTTCCCTCAGGACTAATCCATCATTTATGCCCAAGGTGGTATCCAGTGTGACTTTAAACCAATCCATCCATTTGCCCACCTTTTTTCCTAATCCTCAGAATAAAGGGGAAAAGATCCTGCACTCCTTGGATGTGCACAGACAGCTCAGGTTCTACCTTGACAGGACTAAACCTTTCAGAAAATCTGACCAGCTGCTAGTCAGCTTTGCTGCAGGGGCAGAGGGCAAGGCCATTTGAAAGCAAACCATTTCTAAATGGATAGCACACTGCATCCATTTCTGCTACAAACACCATGGAAAGCCTACCCCAAAAGGGATCAGACCTCATTCCACTAGGGCTACCTCAACCTCTACAGCATTTCTCAAGGGAGTCCCTACCAGGAACATCCTGGAAGCTGCAACCTGGAGTTCTGTACACACCTTCACCAAGCATTACCACTTACCTAACTTTTCTAAATCCAGAGCTGGATTTGCCACAGCAGTCTTACAAGGCTTGCTAGCCAGTCCTAATACTTCTTGACTGCCTCTAACCTTCCTCAGCTTTGGGAATCAACCCAAGTGTGATGACTGCAACAGTGAAACACGAAGAACATAGTACAGTTGTGTACACTTACCATAAATGTAGATGTTCGAGTGTATTCACTGTTGCAGTCCTGGTTACCCTTCCTCCAGCCCCCTGTCTTTCTATACTTTCTACCTATCCTCTTTTTTGGCCATATCTTATTGAAATGGTATTTACTTTTTACTGGAGGTGTTCCACACCATGTGATTGTTTCCTATTTTGGGGGCTCCTGATATCTGGGGCAAGAAAAACTGATGTAATGGCGTCGGTTGCATGCTCTATACCCCTAATGACCTGACTTCATGGAAGAGGTGACAGCATCCGACACAGAAATCCCAAAACTCTGGTATTCAGGCCGACTAAGGGCTACCTGCAGGCAGATAACCCAAGTGTGATGACTGCAACAGTGAATACACTTGAACATCTACATTTATGGTAAGTGTACACAACTGTACTTTTTTTCTTCTTGTTTTTAGCAACCTGCCTTCAAACTTTCAACTGCATTTAATTCTGGGCTGTTTC
>NC_056740.1:435741431-435743931 GCF_019279795.1 Protopterus annectens | reverse complement strand
GAAAGAAGGAAGGCTGATATACTGTGCTTGCAAGAGACCAAATGGAAGGGGAGTAAGGCCAGGTGCATTGGAGGTGGGTTCAAATTGTTCTATCATGGTGTGGATGGGAGGAGAAATGGGGTAGGGATTATCCTGAAGGAATAGTATGCCAAGAGTGTTTTTGGAGGTGAAAAGAGTGTTAGAGTGATGTTAATGAAGCTGGAAATTGATGGTGTGATGATGAATGTTGTTAGTGCATATGCTCCACAAGTTGGGTGTGCGATGGATGAGAAAGAAACATTTTGGAGTGAGTTGGATGAAGTGGTAGTAGGTGTAACCAAAGATGAGAGAGTGGTGATTGGAGCAGATTTCAATGGGCATGTTGGTGAAGGGAACAGAGGGGATGAGGAAGTGATGGGTAGGTATGGTGTTAAGGAGAGGAATGCAGAAGGTCAGATGGTAGTGGATTTTGTGAAAAGAATGGACATGGCTGTGTTGTATAAGTATTTTATAAAGAGGGAGGAGCATAGGGTGACATGCAAGAGTGAAGGAAGATGCACACAGGTGGATTATATCCTATGCAGGAGGGCCAGTTTGAAGGAGATTGGAGACTGTAAAGTGGTGATGAGGGAAAGCATAGCTAGACAGCATAAGATGGTGGTCTGTGGGATGACGTTTGTGATTAAGAAGAGGAGGAGGAATGTGAGGGCAGTGCCAAGGATCAGATGGTGGAAGTTGAAAAAGGGTGATTGTGAGGTGGAGTTCTGGGAACAATTAAGACAGGCACTGGGTGGCAGTGAAGAGTTACCAAATAGCTGGGTAACTATGGCCGAGCTAGTAAAGGAGATAGCATGAAAGGTGCTTGGTGTGATATCTGGACAGAGTAAGGAGGGCAATGAGACCTGGTGGTGGAATGAGGAAGCACAGGAGAGTATACAGAGAAAGAGGTTGGTGAAGAAAAAGTGGGATTGTCAGAGAGATGAAGAAAGTAGACAGGAGTATAAGGAGATGAGGTGCATGGCAAAGAGAGAGGTGGCAAAGGCTAAGGATAAGGCATATGAAGAGTTGTATAAGAGGTTGGACACAAAGGAGGGAAAAAAGGACCTGTACTGATTGGCTAGACAGAGGGTTCCAGCTGGGAAAGATGTGCAGCAGGTAAGGGTGTTAAAGTATAATGAGGGAAATGTACTCACAAGTGAAGAGAGTGTATTGAGCAGATGGAAAGAGTACTTTGAGGGGCTAATGAATGAAGAGAATGAGAGAGACGGAATGTTGGATGATGTGGGGATAGTGAATCAGGAAGTGCAGCAGATTAGCAAGGAGTAAGTAAGGACAGCTATGAAGAGGATGAAGAATGGAAAGGCTGCTGGTCCAATGACATAACTGTGGAAGCATGGAGGTGTTTAGGAGACATGGCAGTGGAGTTTTTAACCAACTTGTTTAATGAAATCTTGGAAAGTAAGAGGATGCCTGAGAAGTGGAGAAGTGTTTTGGTACCGATTTTTAAGAATAAGGATGATGTGCAGAGCTGTAGTAAATACAGAGAGATAAAATTGATCACAGCATGAAGTTATAGGAAAGAGTAGTGGAAGCTAGGTTAAGAAGGGAGGTGATGATTAGTGAGCAGCAGTATGGTTTCATGCTTGGGAAGAGCACTACAGATGCAATGTTTGCTCTGAAGGTGTTAATGGAGAAGTATAGAGAAGGTCAGAAGGAGTTGCATTGTGTCTTTGTTAATTTAGAGAAAGCATATGACAGGATGCCTAGAGAGGAGTTGTGGTATTGTATGAGGAAGTCGGGAGTGGCAGAGAAGTATGTAAGAGTGGTACAGGATATGTATAAAGGTAGTGTGACAGTGGTGAAGTCTGCAGTAGGAGTGACAGATGCATTTAAGGTGGAGGTGGGATTACATCAAGGATCAGCTCTGAGCACTATCTTATTAGCAATGGTGATGGACAGGTTGA
Source organism: Protopterus annectens (assembly GCF_019279795.1). Classification (NCBI taxonomy): domain Eukaryota; kingdom Metazoa; phylum Chordata; order Ceratodontiformes; family Protopteridae; genus Protopterus; species Protopterus annectens. The sequence goes on along the minus strand of NC_056740.1, from coordinate 435,741,988 downwards.
CAGACAAGATCAGACAGGACTCCCCATGGACTATGATGTTTGCCGATGACTTTGTGATCTGTAGTGAGAGTAGAGAACAGGTTGAGGAGACCTTGGAGAGGTGGAGATATGCTCTAGAGAGGAGAGGAATGATGGTCAACAGAACTAAGACAGAATATATGTGTGTGAATGAGAGGGAGGCTAGAGGAATGGTGAGGATGCAGAGAGTAAAGGTGGCAAAGGTGGATGAATTTAAGTACTTGGGATCAACAGTTCAGAGTAATGGTGAGTGTGAAAGGGAAGTGAAGAAGAGAGTACAGGTAGGATGGAGTGGGTGGAGAAGAGTGTCAGGAGTGATTTGTGACAGACGAGTACCAGTAAGAGTGAAAGGGAAGGTCTACAAGAGGGTAGTGAGACCAGCTATGTTATATGGATTGGAGGTGGTGGCACTGACAAAAAGGCAGGAGTCAGAGCTGGAGGTAGCAGAGTTAAAGATATTAAGATTTGCATTGGGCGTGATGAGGGTGGACAGGATTAGAAAACAGTATATTAGAGGGTCAGCTCAGGTTTGACGGTTT
>NC_056740.1:435668931-435736431 GCF_019279795.1 Protopterus annectens | reverse complement strand
TGGGTGTCATGAAGCTTGCCACTTCTGTCTTAAGAAGCATGAAGTTGGCTTTGGAGAAGTTTTTATGGTAGTTTCCTTAATGGGGGGTGGGATATTGATATCTAGGGTGATTAGCTTGTGGTCGAATCTGACTAGCAAGGAGTTGACCTCTGGCATGGAACATTGGTTGTCCATATTGGTAATGACCAGGTCCAGGATATTGCTGCCCCTGGTGGGGATATGGACAAGCTGATCTACGGCATTAGAATTTATGAATTCCAGAAAGCGTTGACAAATGAGTTAGTACATGAGTAATTTTCCCAGTTGATGGTGGGGGTAGTTGAAATTGCCCAGTATTACGGTATTGGGCTGTACCTTAATATTACCTAGTATATCAAGAAACATGGAGTGGGCATCTTGGAGCATGGCGAGGCATCTGTAACAAGCTACAACCTAGATTGCAGCCTTGCCCATTGTTAGTTGCACTTGGATAATTGTGGATGCATTATGTTTAGCAACTAGCCTGGAGGTGTGAATATCCTTAATGAATATGGACATGCCTCCTCCTTTAGTGTTTTGGTCCAGGTTAGGTGGCCAAAGGGTGTGGTGTGAGTTATAGTCTGGTAATGCAGGGGTGCTCTCTGGAGCCTTGAACCAGGTCTCCGTCACTGCACAGATGTCGATGTTCTCCATTTTAAGGAGTGCCGCTAGTGAGTGCATTTTGAGGTTTAGACTTCTAGCACTATAGCATTACCCTCAGATTTTGCTTGCTTATACCTGCTACAGTGGTGAGTTTGTCATTTGAACCTTGCCTAAAAAAGGCACTATAGGGGTGGCAAGAGCCTTAGCCAGTATCTGGAATCCCAGGGGCGACAGGTGCAGGCCATCTCTGGCAAAGCATTGTGGTCTGTCGATCATGTCGTCACAGGCAGACAGACACTGGATTCCCTTAGAATGACACCAGCAGCTTAGCCAATTGTTGAAGTCAATCATTTTGTCCGTGTATTGTGGTATCATTCTGGGCGACTGCAGGATGCTACTCAGGGCTAGGGTCATACCTGCCTGGGCAACATGATTAAAGAGCTCCTCCATGTCTCTTTTCATGTAGTCAGGGGATGTATGTCTCAGGTCATTCACACCAACATGAACAATGACAGAGTCATATTTGTACTTGTTGTTGAGTGACGTGAGTGCTTGCATTATGTGGCGGATCCTGGCACCCAACAGGCAGCTGTCAGCAACTTTCTCCTTGTTTAGCCTGGTGAGTGGGGCATCAGTGTGCCTGACTATAGAGCCACCTATGACTAGTGTGTTGGGTGCGTTGTTTTGCCTTATGGGCTGAGGCTGAGTGGCACACTGATTTTGTGGGCTATGTGTCATTTGGGTAGTATCAGAGGTGGTGATTTCTTGTGTTTCAGCTTTGGAGGTCTCTGTTGTTTGGGCATATTTTTATTGAGAGCCTCTGTGAATGTGTTTTGTGTTACTATGTGTGGGTTTAGGTGGTGTAGGTTCTGATGGACTATGTGTTGAGTGTGGTGTGGTGCAGGTGTTTACCTTTTCCTATTGACTGTTTAGAACAGTCTTGGCTGGAGAGAGCTTGGCTTCCAGTTTGGCTGTATAAGTGCATCTCTCACAGGTTGTAGTGTTGGGTGGTAGGAGGAGAGGATTGTCAGTGTACATGAGGCAATTACTACATTGCCCCAAGATGCCCAGATTTATCAGGTGGACAGGGGAAATACTGGGAGCTGTCCCTTAGACATGCCTGGATAGGTGCTTATTAATTTAAGTGCTAAAAACTTTTCCTCCTAACAAGTGAGGAAAGTTGAGTGCTGCAGTAATTTGTAGATTATTTAGTGCTTGCAATGAGTTTTGAACAAGTGCTGAACACAAGGAAACAGTTTTGAGTGCTAAAACTAGAAAACTGGCTAGTTCTAAGGGAAAATTAGAAAAGCAGACTTTCTGGCACTGGGAAAAGCTTAACCCTAGTTAAACGGCATTGTGCGATGCGCAAAAACACACAAACAAGTGTTTTTAAACAGAAAGATGAAAGGGATAGCAATAGCCCAAAATGGCCAGTAAAACTACAGATTCTGAGCTGAAACCACTCCTCCAGCGACAGATAGGCTGCTCAAAGCACACCACTCTTATTGATGAACAGAATAGCTTCCTTCTATCTTAGTAAGGTCTGGGCACACAGAAACTACAAAATAGCCCAGAATTCAGCAAAATCTGAAAACAGGACTCTACTGGTTATAGAAAGGCAAGAAACGAGTAGAGAGATAGGATTTCTTTTTTCAAAAATTAAAACAGATACAGTAAAACAAACACTTTTAAAGCAGAAAATGGCTATCACACTTCAGTGTGTAGCCCTCAATAGTTCAACAGTTGAAAAACACTTAAAAATGATCAGTTAAAGTGCAAACAATATCAGAATTCAAAAAACAGTTCAGATAAGTTGCAAAGTTAATAGAAATGCTCTGAATAGTGCAGCTAGCGAAAATAAGCAATAAAAAGGAAAATAGAGGTACTTATTCCACTCAAAGTCTCCCTTTTCTCTCTCTGCTGCTGTAGACCTCTGCAGGACACCCAGGCAGGATCTTGCTGAGATAATACAAGTGCAAAAAATGCTCAAACACGGGTTTTTAAACAGAAAGATGAAAGGGATAGAAATAGCCCAAAATGACCAATAAAACTACAGATTCTGAGCTGAAACCACTCCTCCAGTGACAGATAGGCTGCTCAAAGCTCACCACTCTTACTGATGAACAGAGAAACTTCCTTCTATCTTAGTAAGGTCTGGGTAACACATAAACTGCAAAACAGCCCAGAATTCAGCAAAACCTGAAAACCAGACTCTACTGGTTATAGAAAGGCAGGAAACGAGTATACAGATAGGATTTTATTGTTTTTTTTCCCAAAAATTAAAACAGATACAGTAAAACAAACACTTTTAAAACAGAAAAATGGCTATCGCACTTGAGTGTGTAGCCCTCAGCAGTTCAATAGCTGAAAAACACTTAAAAACAATCAGTTAAAGTGCAAACAGTATCAGAATTCAAAAAACAGTTCAAATAAGTTGCAAAGTTAATAAAAAAACACTCGGAATAGCGCAGCTAGCGAAAATAAGCAATAAAAAGCAAAATAGAGGTACTTAATCCACTCAAAGTCTCCCTTTTCTCTCACTGCTGCTGTAGAACTCTGCAGGACACCCAGGCAGGATCTTGCTGAGGTAATACAAGTGTAAAAACCACACAAACATGGGTTTTTAAACAGAAAGATGAAAGGGATAGAAATAGCCCAAAATGGCCAATAAAACTTCAGATTCTGAGCTGAAACCACTCCTCCAGTGACAGATAGGCTGCTCAAGGCTCACCTCACCACTCTCACTGATGAACAGAGAAGCTTCCTTCTATCTTAGTAAGTTCGGGCAACACAGAAACTACAAAACAGCCCAGATCTGAAAACTGGACTCTACTGGTTATAGCAAGGTGGATAACGATATATATATATATATATATATATATATATATATATATATATATATATATATATATAGATTCACTTTATAATCCCGAAATCCTGAAATACTGAATCTCAGACTTTCGAGACCATAAAGCCAAAAGCTCTAAATACCAAAATCCCAAAAGTGCGAATTTTGAAATCGCAAATTCTACACCAACCAGACACCACACACAAACACAAACACACACCTTCCCCCCACACACAAACACACAAACCTACACTACATACAAGCAGGGGGGCAAGCCCCCCACACCCCCTACATAAATATACTAACTCCAGGGTTGCATTACACAGACAAACACACGAAAACACCACCACACACCTACATTCCCCTTGCACACACACATCACAGTCACAACACACACTGACACACACTAAAGCCCCTAACCAACACCCTTAAACATACATACTTACCTGAACTTTGATTCAAACACCGCAACACCAGAAGTGCTACTTCAACATCTCCGAACGTCGGGATTTTGAAATTTGCGCTTTTGGGGTTTCGGTATTTAGAACTTTCGGCTTTATGATCTCGGGATTCTGAAATTCGGTATTTCAGAATTTCGAGATTATGAAGTGTTCCCATATATATATATATATATATATATATATATATATATATATATATATAATATATACAGATACATATAAATATATATATATATATATATATATATATATATATATATATATATTTTTTTTTTTTTTTCAGCTTGCAGACTAACCACAGAACTTCCTACTTCTTTCCATGATTTTAGCACGTTATTTGGTCTGACTTTTAAGAGGGGAATTCTTGTTTGTTGCCATTAAGTATGTGAATTTTAGACTTCAAGTCACTGATCCATATCGAATGTAGATGTGCTAGTGAAGTTGTTTCTTAATTTGTGCTTTATAAATCAGTGCAGATTGCAGGCACTTTGACACCCTTTTGTAGTGTGCATTTTTCAGAATTGGGCGCCCTCTCTGCAAATTCAGTAACGGGATAGAAGAGGTGTTTTGGTGTCAAGTGAAGAACTATAGCATGCTTAACTTCAAATTTACCATAAGTCCACGACTGCAGAATTGCATGCGAGCATACACACACACACACACACACACACACACACACACACACACACACACACACACACACCACTTCTGTCCACCAAGCAGTGCTCAGATAAGTTGAGGTTGCCAGCTAACTCAAGTATCTGGGATGCAGTGTTTTATGCAGGGGGCATCCCAACAAGTCCTGAGAAGAGGTAGCAAAGGAAGGGACTATGAAATAGATGTATTTTATTCAACCTATGCGGTAGGGACTGCAGTGTTTCTTTTGACACCTTGGCACTGTTACATCTCATCTGGCTGTACCATAACACTTTTCTGGTATATTTCCGTTCCAGAGTAAGTGGATGAATAAATTAACTTTGCAAACCCCAATGCAACTATGTAATTTGGATTTCCCACCCTCTGTGATTTTTATTAAAATGAGGAGATGATCTACAGAAATGTATGTTTTAATAAACATTAATTTTGTGTCAGGTTACTATGCACTTGGCTTCTTTGTTTTTAGTGACATAGTATTTTGTGTTTCTTTTGTATAGAACAGGTTCAAATGAAAATGTATTCTTCCTAAAGGTAGCAACCACAATATACTTCTCAACCTCTTCGCGCAAGAAATCTGAGCAAAGCCTAAAAATAATGAGTGGACAAAGGCCGTAAAATAAGGACAGATTTCAAATATTGCTCTTATAGACTTAGAGAGCTGCTAGAATAACTGGATACCTGTTGTTATTTTATATTACCTCCTTATCCTAACTAAACTAATCTTTCCTTGGCCTTCCGTCCCCAAACCTACCTTCATTCCTATTTCATATCTTCACCTACTTTCCAACCTATTTTTCCTACTACATCCCTTAATGCCCTCAGTGCTTCTTTGTTCTTATTTTGCTTACTTGTTATTAACCCGTAGGAACTTCTACTCTGTTCAACCTAGTGTTTCCTACCTCCTTTATCTTTTCTGTTCTTTCTAGTCTTATTTAATCTTAAGATTGTGCCTCCATTATATGCTGTCTCTCCTTATCATCCTTTTTATTTTTGTTTTTATTATAGGTTGAAACTACTGTTAAACTGTCAGTTTTCACCTTGCACCCGCTTCCTTATCAGGCACCTGAGCTGCAGAAATCTCTTGGTTGAGTTAGCCCTCCTCAGCGACAGTTAACATATCATACTTTTATGTTTCTCCCAAGGTTATTCTGCTTTGTATAAGATTTTAAACCAGGTGCCCTGAGCAATACTTACCCTGCCGACTGCACTATTTTCCCTTCTCCTGGCACTATTCTCCGCACTTTCTCCTTGTTCCCTCTCCTTTACGTCCCTCTATACTCTTTTGCCTCCTGTACTTGTGGCAGCTGTACTTATGGCTTCCCCGTACCTATTTTATATCTCTTTATTACCTTCCTTCTTCTTCCCATTAGCAGTCCTGAGTAATTTTCTCCTTTGCCTGTACCAGTGTTTACTAATAACTTTTTATCATACTTACCCCTCTTGGGTTTACAGATTGTTTTTCTTACACTGTAAGGTGAGGGGTCTCGGCTCATCTTGCTCTGTCCGCCCTCGCTGCACTCGGGCTTCAGTCTGCTCCCCTACCCTGCCTCATTCTCCACCTGCCCCCACTACATCTACATTTATTCATAACCAAGGTCACCTGACCCCTCACAACAACCCCCCACTATCCAATCCAAACACAAATCCCAAACCCCTCCCAAAATCTATTACATCACCAAATCATACACGCTATCTCACTTAGTTCCCCTGCCCATACATAGCTGAGCACCCCCTACTATTTCCCTGTATTCTCCAACATATCCTCCACTCATCTGACTCACTCTCAAATTGCATTAACCCTTATACCTCCAATTCCAAATCAGTGTCATCATATCACACACCCCACCCCCCTCACTTTTCACTACTCTCATAGTAATATTCACACTCTCCACCTGCCTTTCCATACTCTCCATTGCTACCTACTACCACTTTTTACCCACCCCAATACCCCACCACACCCTATCCCACTCCATACCTCCCCAAACATATTATCACATCACCTGCTATGTATAACCCATCATTCATTGACCTTACCACCCCTAAATACTGTGTCACACAACTTAAGAAACAACCAAATCTCAGGTTCAACTCCCTAATAGAATTATACTTCAAAACTATTACCACTGTTGCAACACAGCTACTACTATGAGGAGGCATCCACCCTAATCCTGGTTCAACATCAGCCACAAGTAACTGTCAACCTCCATTTAACCATCAACCTGCAGACCTACTAATACCCAACTTAAACATCCACAGTATCATGAACAAAATAGAAGAACTCCATGCCACTATCTCTTTATATAACCCTGACATTTTGCTTCTTACTGAGACCTGGCTTAAGCCACATGTTAAGGACAACACAATAACCCCACCGGGATATAACATTCTTCAAGTTGACATAATAGGCAAAAGAGGAAGCGGTGTTGCCCTCCTCTATAAAACTAACCTAAATATCCATCTCCTAAAGAAAGAATCCCCAGATTTCAGTAATGAGGAAACTCTATTCACAAAACTCCTCATTAATCAGCACAAGCATCTAAACATACTTGGCATGTACCTACCCCCAGGCAGCAACCTATCCATTCTAGAGTTAATACTCCACTGGGCTTCCCACTACCTCTCTTGAGAAATTATCTTGCTAGGTGATGTCAGTATTGACTGGAACTCCATCCCCATTCCATCACCACCTAACCACCTTCATTTATATAACTTCACCCAACTTATACATACAGCCACCTGTATTGACAAAACCTCAAAAAGGAATCCATATTAGACTGGAGCCTCACAAACAACCCCAATACTGCTCATCAGTGTGGTTCAATAGCCAACTCTCTAAGTGACCACAATCCAACTTTCTTTCTTTGACACAAACTCAAAGCTAATAACTCTCTGTCTCTACTTCATACCCGCACCCAAAAAACTCCACTAACCAATTCTTGTATGCCTTATATGCATGCAACTGGACCCCCATTACAATGCTTCCACTAAACCAGGCAGTTGAATACTTCAACTCCACAATTCTAAACATCCTAAAACCACCTAGCCCCGCTTTGAACAAGTAAGATTCATAGCAACCCAGCCCCCTGGCTACAGAAATCCACAAGATCCCTACTAAAAGAAAGGGATAAAACCTGGAATACCTGGCACCATCTCAAAACCCCCACAACTAGGCAAACCTTTCTTGAACTTCGCAACAAGGCAAAAATACAAATTAGAAATGACAAACAAAACCACTACCTTTCTCTACAAATGAAACACAGTTCCAAACCTCAAAAATTTTGGGCAGCAGTGAATCATATCCTCCAATCCGGCCAAACTTCTACCCGCCCCACCCAATTTAGAAAGATCAAACTCTGATATAGCTTCCAACGTCAAGTACTATTTTCCCTTCTCTATACTTAACCTTATTAACAATACTAATCCCACCAACCTATCACAATCCCCTAAGGACCAAACAATAAATACCCCCTTCTCACTCAAACCAGTCTAAACATCAACCATCCAGAAGCTCTTATCCAAACTCAAACCCACCACCTTCGCTGCCGACAACCTCCCAGCTGACTACCTTCAAATTGCATCTCAGGCCATAGCCTACCCCATGTTTTTATTGATAATTAGATCCATCACTGAACCCACTAATCTGTCTTTGTGGAAAACGTCCTACATCATTCCTTTCCACAAAGGTGGCTCCTCTACCGACTTCTCTAACTATTGACCTATCGCAATCCTGTCACCCCTATCAAAGATTCGTGAAAGATGTGTCTACTACCAACTCCTTATCCACCTTCTCACCAATAACCTATTATCCAAAACTCAACACGGGTTTCGACTACCACACAGCACCACCACTGCCCTAATCAGTTTCACTAACACCATAAATACACATAGAAATCAAGGCAGACTAGTCTATGCCATCTTCCTAGACCTATCCAAAGCATTCAATACAGTTTCCTACAATAACCTCTCAACCCACGTCTCTGAGCTTAACATGGACAACCCCAACCTGCTCTAGGTTCAAAAGTTATTTAAATAACTGCCTTTCAGTCAGTTAAATGGCATGATTCCCTATCCCCACCTCTCCCAGTATCACTAGGTATTTCCCAGGGTTCCATTTTTGGCCCCCTTTTCTTTAATATTTTTATAAACCAACTTCACTTAGCTACCACAAAAGCTAAAATAGTTCAATACGCTGATGATACAACCCTAATTTGCTCCGTTTCTAATTTCCAGCATCTCCAACAAAAAGCCCAGGAATCCTTCACAGAGATAGAAAACTGGTTAAATAAATCACAACTGATACTGAACCCAAACAAAACCCAACTCATACTATTCCACCCAACAAAGACTATTGACCAATCCACCTTCACTATATTGTCAGCAACAGGACCCCCATCTCTCCAGTCCCAGAGGCTAAATTACTAGGGATTACAATTGACCAACAACTAAGATTCAACAAATATATATCTCTAGCTATCTACAAAGTGCACAAAAAGCTAGGGACCCTATACTGCTGCAAAAAGTACCTTACTTCCAAATCTAGAACTGCTATAGCCAGAACCCATCTCTTAGCTACTTTACTTTATGCATGTCCAGTACTAACAAATCTAAATAAGACCGACCTCAGCAAACTATCTACATGTTACCACAAAATCGCCAGATTAGCTACCAATGCCAAATCTCATTCCCAACACTGTCAATCCCAACTTACTTTACAGTGGCTCGAGCTCCTCAACCTATTAAGTTTCCACCAAATCAACCTAGCACACCAAATACTATACTATCCAGAAAAAAACCTTGCCCTGTCTGGACTACTAAACTTCTATGCTTCAAATAGACATTTACGCTCCATCAATAAAGCCCTGATAGAAAATATCCCATGTAGAAATAACTCTGGGGAATCCCTCTTCCATAATGAAGTTGCTAACACCTGGAATAGTCTTCCTCCTGACATTAGACTACAAAATAACGCACCTGCTTTCAAAAGATTACTGAAAGCTCACCTTCACACCCACTGGCTATGCAACTGCAATGGCCCACCTTTAACCCTCAATACACAGCAGCAGTACTGCTTTCTTATGCCTCCTATTCTTAGTGTTGTGCTCAACATTGCTCACTCTGTCTAACTTCTTGTGAATGCTATTAAATGCTCACTGTAAATATGTAAATATGTAAATATGTAAACATGTAAATATACTTATTTTCTTCTATTGTTGCCTTACACTAAGGTCTATGTAATCTACTTGTCATGTATCTCCTCAGTTCTAATATCGCCTTTCTACATTGTTATACCTTTGTAGTACGATGTTAACTGATTTGGCATTCGTAATCTCTGTAACTTGTTACTATTATCTCTAAATGCTGCAACTACTGTACTTGTGAAGCTTTTTTCCTCAGGTATCCACTGAAAACGGACACCAGCTGTCCAGTCGGACACTCCTGGTAAACAAATGTCAAATAAATAAAAATTAATAAATTAGAATGCTTTTTATTGAAATTGGCTTTGTGGATCTGTCTCTCTGTAGTTCTGTCTCTCTAATGACAGAAGGTCAGTGTTTTAGTCTTTAATAAATTATTGTCCCTCTGCCATTAGCGAGACAGTGGAAAAATGCTGAGCATAGCCACCTATTTTGAGCATTTTCTGGCTTGTTAAATTTGATTTCTGCATTAGTAACTGTATTTAGAGCACAGCCTAGAGCTGTTTACTGAATTTCCTGTTTGCACTTATTTTTAAAATCATTTTTTTCTCAAAACTTGCATTTTATCTGTCTTTGGCCTAGCACTCTTGTGTGGGGTCATTTACTGCACTGTTATAACTTGTTGATACTTGTGAACCTCTGCTATCTCTGAAAAAACAAAAAAAAAATCTTGCTATTTTATCCCACTTTTCTGAGATTTAAAAAAGTTCAGTTACAGGCTTGCTGTTTTTGAACTGTTTGTAAGTTTCTGTGAGGCCATTTTTTGCTTGGGCTAAAGGGAAGTCTCTCTGTTGATCAGTGGCAGTGAAAAACATTGAGCAGCCTGCCTGCCCCTGTGGGAGTGGTTACTGACTTGAAACTGTAGTTTTATTGGCCATTTTGGATCAATTCCAAAACTCCTTCATCTTCGTCTCTTAAAACCCTCTTTGCGGTTTTGTGTTTTGTGCATAGCAACAGCGGCAACGCCCTAATTGGGTTTAAACTATTCCTGGCTCCACAAAGTCTGCTCTTCACTTTTTCCCTTAGAACTGCTCTATCTCTCAATTTAAACACCATATTCTCACTCTAAGGCCCTTCACTGGTCCAATTACGTAATCCTACAAGTTAGCACTATTAAACCATAAGCACTACTTACTCTTATACTCTCTACGATTACCCTGTCCTCTATTGGTCCATCTTAAATTTAGTTTCCCTATTACTCTAGCATGTCCAAAGGTCAGTCGATGGTTTCCTCTCCAGTCCAGCTGGTGAATCTGGGAATTTTGAGGCAATGTTACAACTGTCTCATGTACATAGACAACCCTCTCCTCCTCCAAACAGGTTCAAATATATGTGAGAGATGCAACTATTTAGCCAAACTGGAGGCTGAGCTCTCTCATCTCAAAACTGGTGTAACCAGTCAGGAGGAGAAGGTAACCTCACACAACACAATTCCAGTATCACATAGTCCCACCACATCAGCGAACCAAACACATAAATACACAAAAACATACTCGGAGGCTCTAAATAAAAATCTACCTAAGCAACAGAGACCTCCAAAACAGACATCCAAGCAAACGCTACCTCAAAACAAAACACACACAACACATAACCCACAAAGTCAGTGTGCCAAGCAGCCACAGCCCTTAAGGCTGAATAGCACACCTGATACTCTTGTTATAGGTGTCTCTATTGTCAGACACACTGACGTTCCGCTCACCAGGCTGAATAAGGAGAAGGTCACGGTGAGCTGCCTGTTAGGTGCTAGGATCCGACACATAACGCAAGCACTCAGGTCACTCCAAAGCAAATACAAATATGACTCAGTCATTGCACATGCTGGTGTGAATGACCTGAGACGTACCTCCCTGGACTACATGAAAAGAGACATAAAGGAGCTCTCTGATCATGTAGCCCAGGCTGGTATGACCCTGACCTTGAGCAGCATCTTACCCTCACCTAGAATGATGCCACAGTACAAAGACAAAATGATCGATTTTAACAATTGGCTAAAATTTTGGTGTCATTCAAAGGGGATCCAGTGTCTGTCAGCCTGGGATGACATGCTCAACAAGCCACGTTGCTTCGCTAGGGACGGCTTGCACCTGTCACCACTGGGCTTTCGGATATTGGCAAAGGCTCTTGCCACCCCATAGTGCCTTTTTAGGCAAGGCTCAAAAGTCAAACCCACCCCATAGACAGCACAAGGAACAAGAAACTAAGGGTAATGCTGCTAAACGCCAGAAGTCTTAACCTCAAGATGCACGCACTCGAAACTCTCCTCAGTATGGAGAACATCGATATCTGTGCAGTGACAGAAACCTGGTTCAAGGCTCCAGAGAGCACCCCAGCACTACCAGGCTATACCTCATATCATGCTTTTCGGCCCTAAAACCCGGACCGAACCACAAAAGGAGGGGGAGTTTCCATATTTATCAAGGATATCCACACCTCCAGGTTAGTGGCATTGCACGAAGTATCGGAGACCATCCATGTGCAACTAACAGTGGGCAAGACTGCTTTTCAGTTTATAGCATCCTACAGACCACCCTCTCAAAGTCAGGAGTCTCACTCGGCTTTCCTGAAAACATTGGAGAACATGAAGATCTCTCCGAACACCATTATATTGGGCGACTTCAACTACCCAAACATTGACTGGGAGCACTACTCAAGCCCCAGCACCTTAGCCCAAAGATTCCTGGAAATTATAAACTCAAATGCTATGGAACAACTAGTCACCACTCCCACAAGAGGGGACATCATACTAGACCTGATCATTACCAACATGGGGACTCTATGCTCCACACCAGAAGTATATCCCTCATTGGTAAGATCAGACCATAAATTAATTTCACTGGATGTCCACATCCCGACCCCACCCCAGCCCAGAAAACCACAGTGAAAAACTTCTCAATAGTGAACTTCTCACTTCTCAAAACCGAAGTGGAATCCTTCAAGGCCCCAGGGCCAGTGGAAACTACGGCCCAAACTGCAGAATCCTATATAAATGCATTCTACGGACATCTCCCGGAATGCATGGATCATGCTATCCCAAACAAAACCAAGACCCAATCATCCAAAGGCAGGCGTCCAGTCTGGTGGACCCCTGCCATAAATAAACTGTACAACAGAAGGAGGAAGCTACTACATGATAGAGCAAAATCCCTAATAGGAAGGCATCTCTGATCAGTACTAGCAAAAAGTACGATCCTCATAAAATCCTCCAAGGCCAGCTTCGAGAGAAAAATTGCACAGGACACCAAAGACAATCATAAGGCTTTTTCAGTTATGTTAGAAACCTGGGATGCAACTCCCAGACTTGTTCTGAGTTGATTCTAAATGACAAAAGATACACTGAACCCACAGACATCGCCAATATCCTGGCAGACAGGTTCAGTGCAAACCCCCCCCCAAAACAGCAAGTATCTATCTCGGCAGAGGGCTGCCTCCCAAACATCTCAGATGCTCAGGTGAAGGCTGCCCTCTCCAAAGCAAAAAACACTGCTTCCATGGGACCAGATGGTGTCCCATGTTGCGTCCTACATGAACTACAAGAGGAACTAATCCCTCAAATAAAACAGCTATACAATCTCAGCCTCACTACAGGATATGTGCCCACAGAATGGCGTACAGCAACAATGGTCCCACTCCACAAAGGTGGAGCCTCTACGGACCCTGGAAACTATCGCCCCATAAGCCTGACTAGCTTAGTCTGCAAGGCTATGGAGAGGATCATCATGGAGCTCATAAACAAAGACATTGGGGACCTACAGACACTAGATCCTACCCAGTTCGGCTTTGTCGAGGGCAGATCCTGCCTTTTGAACCTGGTTGACTTCTTTGAAACAGTCACCAAAGCCATAGATGAAGGGAAGGTAGTCCACACAGCCTATCTGGACCTTACAAAGGCATTTGAAACAATACCCCACTCGGGCATCATAGATAAGCTATCCAGCTTAAATATAAACCCCTATGTCACAAGATGGGTCGCAAACTGGCTCAAAGACAGAACCCACAGAGTGAGAGTTGCTGGAGCCATGTCAGACTCGAAACCGGTCACAAGTGGCGTCCCACAGGGTTCTGTCCTGGGACCACTCTTGTTCGGTATATACTTTTCCAAGGTACAGGCAAATGTGGGAGGACTATGGCTCACCAAGTTCGCAGATGACTGCAAACTGGGCGCCATAATCAACTCTCCATCTGACACAAACATCCTTCAAAAAGGTCTCACAGAGACAGATAACTGGTGCCAGTGCCATGGTTTAAAGCTAAATGCCAAAAAATGTATAGTCATACCCTTTGGCAAAAACAATGTGCCCACAAATTACCACATAGGCGGAAACCCATTAAGTACAGAGAAAGTTATTAGGGACCTGGGGACCCAAGTTGATAGCAATCTCTCCTTTGAAAACCACATTGCCAAAGTGGTTAGAAAGACCTTCTACATAGCCCACCTCATCACGAAGGGTTTCACATCTAGATCAAGAGAGGTAATCGTGCCTCTTTATTCATCCCTCATCAGGCCCATCATAGAATACAATGCCCCTTTTGGGATGTACCTTACCCGACACCTGCAGCAATTAGAAAGACCCCAAAAGTATCTCACCAAGAGGATCAAGGGTCTCAAACAGATGCCATATGCTGCTCGGTTAAAAAAACTCCAGCTCTACTCAGTTGCATACCGCCTACTTCGAGGCGATCTGTGCCTGACATACAAAGCTATGTCAAATCCAGAATTAATGGACATGCTCCACCTCAGTAAATCTAAATCCCTTAGAGCCACACGCTCGAGGGACTTGAACCTCAGCACAGAAATAAATAGAACTTGCTGGAGGGACAGGTTCATAACCCAGAGGCTCCCTTCGCTCTGGAATAGAATTCCAGTTCATGTGAGGCAGAGCACCTCACTGAATCTCTTCAAGAAGAATCTCGATAAGTGGATGGGGGATCGTAAGTTTGTCCCAGGGATTACTCCTGTGTCACTATTAGACAGAGGCACAGTAAACTAAACCTTAAAAAGGGCACAGTATACTCAAATCAAGGGGTGGCGTAAGCCATACAGAATCGGGCTAGGCTTATAATTGCCCCAGGGCAGATAGCCTAGTATGAACCTATGAACCTATGAACCTAAACAAATTTTTTTAATAAAGAATGCTTTTTATTCAGTCACTCTAAAAAGTAAAAAGTAAGAAAGAGGAGAGAAAACTTTGTAAAAGAGACACAGACAAGTTGATTTCAGAAAGGCATTTGAGGTTGGTTTTGCTGATTCCTAGTACTTCTTCTGGTTCCTCATTACCACAATTAACAAGACCAGCCTTGAATGCTTTTCTGAAATCACCTTGTCTGTGTTTCTTTTCCAAAGTTTTCACTTTTCTTCCTTATTTTTTACTTTATAGAGTGACTGAATAAAAAGCATTCTTTATTAAAAAAATCTTTTTTTTTATATTTTTATTACTTCTAATGTTGCTGCTGTTCATAGAAAGGGTGGTATGCCGGGAGGTTTCTTTTGTAGTTGGGCTAGATATAGAAAGAGGATAAAATAGCCTCTGGTAATTATTGTCCACACCCAGACATCTTTTATGATGGACATCCAGGCTTCTGGGTGCAGAGACAAGCACTCCTTACTGTCTCCAGAGTTCAGCAGTCAGGCAACAATTCAGGAGAGCTGGAAAGGCCCCTCGGAAAGCAGACCCCTGAACCTTTGATTCTACAGACCTCCTCTGCCATGAGGGTGATGTCTACCATTAGAATACCCCCTGCCTTGGGAATAGTTATCCTGAGAAACCCCTTGAGACTTCCTAAAATGAAAGTTATGCACTTATTATAATGATCGATCCATGTAGTCTTGTTTTTGTCCAGTTCAGCATTTGGGTTGCTTGATCCAATTGGATGCAACCTTGGCACCTTCTTCCAGAGCTTTGGATCTGAGGCTCTGACTCCTCCTTTATCCACAATTCCTTCCTTTTACCTAATTTACCTCAGGTCAAATTTGTTGATTCTTACTAACAACAGAGAAATCAACTTGAGAAGTATAACAACCCCTTTGGAATAAAGTCAATGGTTTACTAATCATGTCAATATGGGTGAAGTCACCTAACAGAGTCTTGGCTGAGGTCTGTTCAAGCACCAGAAATTTATAGATGGTGAGTTGGAAGGGGGGAAGGAGGGATTGATGTTTAACCAGGGGAAAATAAGACAATACAAATCTATCATTATAAGTACGTAACTTTTGTATCTGATGTCTATTTTCATCATATTCAGCATTTGCAACACATTCCCAAGCTGCTTCAAAAGACCTGCTTGGTTTCAAGGAAAGATGTTCCTGAAAATGGTAGAATCAAAGGATGCATAAGTTCTGGATTGCACTTACCATTTGTAATGAGGTATGAATGCATGAACCGTTGACCAAGTTGCTGCTGCACAGACGTCATCAATGGGAACTCTCTTCATGAAGGCTGTTGAATTAGCCATTACTCTAGTTGAATGTGCTTTTGGTTTTGAATGCAGGCATAACCCCTGATTTTTATATAAAAAAATCAATTTCTAAGTGTCTCTCAGACTAATTTTGATGAATGAGTTCACAATTTTGCTTTAGAAAATGAGACAAACAGTTGATCTGACTTTCTAATATCCTTGGCATGGTGAAAGTAGAATCTGAGCTGTCTGTGAACATCTAGAGTATGAAGCATATATTCACCTTTATTAGAGAATTTTGGGGGGGGGGAAGACTAGCAAATCAGTGGATTGATTTATAGTTGTTTTGTATGACATTTTTGGGAGAAAAGTAGTATTTGTTCTCAGTCACACTATTTCTTGTGGAAAATGAGGAATGATGGCTTGGATGAGAGTGTTTGTTGTTCAGAAATTCATTTATCAGAGGTAATGACAAATAGAAAAACAGTTTCTAAGAATGATACTTAAGATCCACTGGTGCTCCTGGCTCAAAGGGTTTCTGAGTTAATGACTGAAGTGCAATTGTGACATCCCATGGGGGCCTGGGTCCCGAACTGGATGCCTCAGCAATACAACTCCTTTGAGGAAAGCTTTAGCAACTCTAGGAGAAGCAACTGAAGCATCATTATGACCTACATGAAAATTTGATTTGGCAGCCATTTGTAACTTGATGGTAGGCAAACTAGAGCCATGGTGAAAAAGTTCTGAGAGAAATTCCAATATTGATGGGATGGGAGCAGAAAATGGGACCAATCCCTTTGATAAGATTCTAATGGAAAATCTTCAGCACTTCCTTTTATAAGTCTTATTGGTTGATTGTTTTTGAGAAGAAAAAAATATATGAACTACTGGAGAGGACAGCCTGGCATCTCTGGCAATTGTTAACATTGGTGAAACCATGCAGTTAATTTTAGGGCTTGTAGATCAGGTAGAGACATCTCAGATGGGTGACTGAGAGGATGTGGGCTTGGATACAGCACCCAAGGTGGGTGTAGCAAATGAGGCCAAAGGAAGGGGAACCAAACCTGCTGGGACCAGAATGGAGCAATGAGGATCACCTTGGTCTTGCACCTCATGGCTTTCTGAATTTGGCAGAAGTATTGGTGGAAATCCATAGAGGATACCTGGGGGCCAAGTATAAACTACAGCATTTCTTGGTGACTGTTAATGTGGAGTGAGGAGGGCAAAGTAACTGCTACACTTGTTTAGGTATAACAAAATAATGTCTCAGCAAGGTAGGCCCCAGCAGGTGAATATCTAAGTTATACCAATTTGCTCACCCAATATTTCTGATAGAGTAAGACTGCCAAATCATTACACTCCCCAAAAATATGTCCCCAGTTAACTTTTTCTTCCCCATCACACCTCCAAGATTTGCAATCTACCTGGAGAAAATTTCTTTAGAGTCTACTTAGGGTATAAAAATGCCTATGTAAATAAGTTCAAGAAAATATCCTAAATCTTCCAGACTTTATTGCATGTTTGGGACCCATAAGTATATCCTCCTATTGTTTCTTTGTGAATTGCTTATCCAGTCTCTCTTCTTAATTCCTTCTAACCTCCTCTGAATGATTCTTGTAATTATCATGTAATATTTCATATGCTCTACTAATTATCCCATTTTTGAAAGCAGATTATGTTCTAGATTCTAGTAAAATCTCTACCAGTGCTGATCTTTTGTTGAGGATCCCTCCATTTCTTTCTCTTTGCCTATACTCTGATATAAATCCTTGACAGGGAGGGCAATCTCTAGCCTGCAGTTCAAATAAATTATAGGCCTCTTCCCATTCTGTAACCTTTCCCTGTCTGATTATTTGCTCCCAACACCTTAGTTCCTTTGCCAGTTTTCTCCAGTAAATTCAGCCCCCTCATGCCTATTGTCTGTATCCCTAATTGCAGTCATCCTATTGGCAGAATCTCCTTTCCCCATTCTCATGTTAGCTTAGTTATTAGAATACTTTCTGCTACGTAACGAATATAATATTCTGTATGATTATTGTTCTCCTTAAGGATCTGCATCCCAAATCCCAGTCTGTACTTGTTTCTCGAGCTTACCCCATTTCAACATCATCCCTTTCCACTTTCAAGTATAGCTTTTTGCTTTCTCTATGTATAGGAGCCTTAACCATGTAGCTCTGAAATACACATTCAAATCAGGTAATCCCAAACCACCTTGTTCTATTGGAATGATCGGCTTATCTCAATTGACTCTTCCCATCTTCCCCTCCCAGATAAAATCCTACAACTCTTTATTAATTTCTCTCCACAGCCAGCTTTTCCTCTGGTTAATACAAATCTCCTGACCTGTGTATAAAACTAAAGGACCTAAACAATTTGACTGCCTGTATCTTGCTATCCATATTTATAAAACAAAGTTTCCAATTTCTCAGTTTTTGTATTATCTTTTATTTAGTCCCTCCCCACATATCCTTAGCTGCCATGACATAATCCATTTAATCAATACTCCTAAGAACTCCTTTTATTATGTCCCCATAAATATGGATATTGCTGAACCAATTCATGTGTGGGTACATAATTTACAGCTATTGCCTTTGTTTTAGCTTCATTAATTTTGTATCCGAAAAAGATATGAAACTGCCTGAAAATGTTCTACAAGACCAAAATGTTCTTTTCTGTTTTTGTCAGGTATAAAATAATATCATCTGCAAATAAACCCAACTTTTTTTAACTACCATACCAATTATATCCTTGAATTTCTGAGTCCCTTTTTCTATGCCAATGGTTCTAAATATAATGCAAATAACAAAGGGAAAGAGGACACCCCTGCCTGGTTTCTCTGCTCAATCAGAAATTATCAGAGAAGAACCCACCCACTTAAATTTTCACCTCTGATCCCTCATATATCCTCCTAATCAACCTTAAAATTTTATCAGGGAATGCAAATGCTTCCATTGCCCTACTCATACAATCCAAGCTTACTCTGCATCAAGACCTACCAACAACAGTAGTATTTTCTTACATTCAGCTTCTCTCTGGATCATCAGTGTTCTGTTAATCTTATCAAATGTTTGCCTCCCCTTCTCAAATCCACACTGATCCAGATCTATCAATCTTGGCATCACATTTGCCATTCTTTAAGCCATTATAGACACAAAAACTTTATAATCATGGTTTAGTATTGAAATGGGCCTGTATGAAGCTGTATCTGATGGGTCTTTACCATATTTAGGTATTACAGCCACCACCGCTTTCTTCCAGGAAGTTGGTACTTCTCTTCCTCTCTCTCACCTTTCTGATTTAAAAGCCCACATTTGCACTCGTTTCCCCCTTTCCTGTAACTAGTTTAGTCCAGATACAGATTCTTACTTTTAGCACTTGAATTTACTTATTCGTGATCAGCACTTGTTCAGAACTTGTAAACACTAAATAACCTACTAATTACTACAGCACTCAACCTTCCTCATTACCTAGAGGAAAACAGTTTTGGTACTTATTTTCCTCACTTGCTTAGAGAAAAACAGCTCTTGTACTCACTTTCCTCACTTATCTAGAGGAAAATAGTTTTTTTATTCAGGCATGTCCAAGGGTCAGCTCCCAGTGTTCTCTCCTGTCTATATGATGAATCTGGGCATCTTGGAGCAATGTAGAAATTGCCTCATGTACACAGACAACCCTCTCCTCCTACCACCCAACACTACAACCTGTGAGAGATGCACTTATCTAGCCAAACTGGAGGTAAAGCTCTCTCCAATCAAGACTGAACTTGACAGTCAAGAGGAGAAGGTAAACACTTGCACCACACCACACTCGTCACATAGTCTCATTAAATCTACACCACTAAAATCCACACATAGAAACACAAAAACATTCGCGGAGGCTCTCAATAATAATCTGCTCAAGCAACAGAGACCTCCAAAGCAGAAATGCAAGCAACCTCCACCCCCCAACACAACCCAAATGACACACAGCCCGCAGACTCAGTGTGCCACTCAACCACAGCCAATAAGGCAAAACAACGTACCCAACACACTAGTCATAGGCGACTCTATAGTCAGGCACACTGATGTCCCACTCACCAGGCTAAACAAGGAGAAGGTTACTGTCAGCTGCCTGGCAGGTGCCAGGATCTGCCACATAACCCACGCACTCAGGTCTCTCCACAACAAGTACAGATATGATTCTGTCATTATCCATGTTGGTGTGAATGACCTGAGACGTACCTCCCTGGACTACATGAAAAGAGACATGGAAGCGCTCTCTGATCTTGTAGCCCAGGCAGGTATGACCCTAGCCCTGAGTAGCATTCTGCCATCACCCAGAATGATGCTGCAGTACAAGGACAAATTGATTGACTTCAACAATTGGCTAAGCTTCTGGTGCCATTCTAAAGGGATGCAGTATCTGTCTGCCTGGGATGACATGGTCGACAGACCATGATGCTTTGCCAGAGATGGCCTGCACCTGTCACCCCTGGGATTCCGGATACTGGCTAAGGTTCTTGCCGCTCCTATAGTGCCTTTTTTAGGCAAGGTTCAAATGACAAATTCACCACCGTAACAGGAACAGGCAAGCAAAAACTGAGGGTGATGCTACTCAATGCTAGAAGTCTAAATCTCAAAATGCACTCACTCGAGGCACTCCTTAAAATGGAGAACATCGATATCTGTGCAGTGACTGAGACCTGGTTCAAGGCTCCAGAGAGCACCCCTGCACTACCAGGCTATAACTCATACCACACTTTTCAGCCATGTAACCTGGACCAGAACACCAAAGGCGGAGGTGTGTCCATATTCATTAAGGATATCCACACCTCCAGGCTAGTTGCTCAACATAATGCAGCCGAGGTTATCCAAGTGCAACTAACTCTGGGCAAAACTGCAATCCAAATTGTAGCTTGCTACAGATCACCCACCATGCCCCAGGATTCCCACTCCTCTTTTCTTGATGTATTGGAAAATATTAGGGTTCAACCAAACACATTAATAATGGGCGATTTCAACTACCCCACCATTAACTGGGAAAACTACTCATGTACCAACTCCTTCACTCAACACTTTCTGGAATTCATAAACTCCAATGCCCTGGATCAACTTATCCACACCCCCACCAGGGGCAACAATATCCTAGATCTAGTCATTACCAATATGAGTGACCGATGTTCTACACCTGAAGTCAACGCCTCATTGGTCCAATCCGACCATAAGCTAATTACCCTAGATATCCACATCCTGCCTCCACCCCCCATTAAGGAAACCATGGTAAAAAATTTCTCCAAAGCCAACTTCATGCTTCTTAAGACAGAAGTGATGAACTTCATGACACCCATGCAGATGGACAATACAGTTACGACTACTGAATCCTACACAATTGCACTTTATAAGCACTTACATGAGTGCATGGATCGTGCTATCCCAAACAGAACCAAGATACTATCCTCCAAAAAAGGAAGCCAATCTGGTGGTCCCCTGCCATACACAAACTGGACAACAGAAGGAAGAAACTCTTGCAAAAGAGAGTAAAATCCCACGAGTGGAGGAGCTCCCTGGTCAGCCTCAGTAAGAAGCTGCGATCCCTGATAAAGTCCTCCAAAGCTAGTTACGAAAAAAAATCGCCACTGATTCTAAAGACAACCACAAAGCATTCTATAGCTATGTTAAGAATCTCAATGGCAACACTCAGATATGCTCTGAGTTACAGCACAATGGCACTAAATATACAGACCCAACTGATATTGCCAACATCCTGGCAGATAGGTTCAGTGCTAACTTTACCCCCCTCTCACCCCCTAAAGAGCCCATCTCTATACTGGAAGAATGCAAAGTTCCTGTAATCATGGCTGCACAGGTAAAAACCACACTCTCCAAAGCCAAGAACACAGCATCCATGGGACCAGGCAACATCCCAGGCTGTGTTCTACATGAACTACGGAACGAGCTGGCACCCCACCTAAGTACCATGTTCAGTCATAACCTCACCTCAGGCTTTGTGTCTGCTGAATGGCGCACAACAACGGTTATCCCACTCCACAAGAGGGGAGCCACCACGGACCCCGGGAACTACCGCCCCATTAGCCTGACAAGCCTGGTCTGCAAGGCCATGGAACATATCATCATGGAACTTATTAACAAAGACATTGGTAATCTCCAAACTCTGGATCCCACCCAGTTTGGGTTTGTAAAAGGCAGATCATGTCTCCTAAACCTGATAGACTTCTTTGAAGCAGTCACCAAAGCTGTAGACAAGGGTAAGGTGGTTCACACAGCCTATCTGGATCTTGCGAAGGCTTTCGACACCATCCCCCACTCTGGAATTATAGATAAACTCACTAAACTAGGTATAAATCCCTATGTCACAAGATGGGTTGCCAACTGGCTCACTGACAGAACCCACACTGTGAAAGTAGCAGACTCCAAATCCAACTTCAGACCAGTGACAAGTGGAGTACCACAGGGTTCAGTCCTGGGTCCTCTCCTGTTTGGTATCTACTTCTCTGAAGTACAGGCTAACACAGAAGGTCTTTGGCTAACAAAGTTCACAGATGACTGCAAACTAGGAGCCATAATTGAAACTCCTAACGATGTGGACATCCTACAAAAGAGCCTCACTGAGACAGATGCCTGGTGTCAAAGCCATGGACTCAAGCTCAATGCTAAAAAGTGCATTGTCATCCCCTTTGGTAAAAACTCTGTACCCATGAACTACAACATAGGCGGTAGTATACTTAACACTGAAAGTGTGATAAGAGACCTTGGGACACAGGTGGACAGTAGTCTCTCCTTTGATAATCACATCGCCACAGTAGTCAGGAAATACTTCTACATGGCACACCTCATCACAAAAGGTTTATCATCCAGAAAAAAAGAGGTCATTGTTCCCCTCTACTCATCACTCATTAGACCCATTATAGAGTACAACACCCCTTTTGGTATGTACCTCACAAGACATCTACAACAACTGGAAAGGCCGCAGAAATACCTCACAAAGAGGATTACGGGCCTCAAACAGATGCCCTACGCAGACCGTCTCAAAAAACTCCAGCTTTACTCTGTCGCATATCACCTACTCAGAGGTGATCTCTGCCTAACATACAAAGCTATGTCAAACCCAGAGCTGTTGGACATGCTCCACTTAAAGAAATCCCAATTCCTCCGAGCTACATGCTCTAGGTATCTAAACCTTGTCACCACAATAAACAGAACATGCCGGAGGGATAGATTCCTGTCCCAGAGACTTCCCATACTCTGGAATAAACTACATATCTATATCAAACAAAGCTCCTCATTAGCACTCTTCAAGAAAAATCTTGATGATTGGATGGGAAATAGATAATTCACCCCGGGGATCACCTCTGTGGCTCTGCCCGACAGTGGCACAGGAAAATAATTTTCTTGGGTGGCAAAAGCCAGGGTACCTTTTTGGCTGGGCTTGTATAGGCCCCAGGGCTGATAGCCATGTACCTACCCATGAACCTATGAAAATACTGTTAAACAAAACCTTCCAGGTCTTTATCAGTTTTTTCCTGCTAGCTTTCAAACTTCCACAGGAACACCATCTATTCATGGGGTTTTTCCTGCAGATTGGTTATATGTCACTATTTTTATCTAATCTCCTCCTAGCCTAAATGTTAGTAATTGAACCTCATCTACCTCTACCTTGGCATATTTAGTTCTTCCATAAACCATCCCATTTGTACCTTTTCTTTTTTTCTAATCTTTTTATTGCATTTTAAAACAGGAAAAAATGTAACATATTTATAACATAACAATTAACTTAAGAGCAAATAAAACTATTTACAAAGTCCATAACAGAATAAACATTTTACCAACCATTAAAATGTATCCAATAAATCTTTAAGCTTTAGCCATGACAAGTGTTTATGAGTAATGTTTGATGTCCTAATATAACCAGTTTGCAATTCCAAATTATATACTTTTTTTCTAAACCAATAAATTAATTAAATGAGAGATTATTTTTACTTTTCCAATTTATTATAATAACTTTTCTAGCAATTGCTAGAAGGGACCAAAGGAATTTGTAACTTTTCTTGATTTTCATATTTCTCTGTTTTATACAGACTTTCATAGAATTTTCGAAATATTTCTAGTACCTCTACAGGATCTCTTGTTATCTTCTTTTATTATAGGCTCCCTAAGCTTGGTGACAGCCCTTTCTACTTTCTTTTGCCTGAGTCATTGTGCTAAAAGTTTTTGTGCTCTAGAATTATTATCAAAAAACAGTTGCTTAACAGCAATCATTCTAAACTCATGAATATTATCAAGGTAATTCCGTATTTTCTGTTTAGCATTATGCAGTTGCACCTCTTCTTGTTCTGTGAGATTCCCCCTATTCTGCAATGCTTTAACCTTTGTCAGTCCCTCAATATAATTTTTATAACTTCTTAACCATATCTCTCTTTCTTTTATTAAAACCCTATTTTTAAAATCCACTTTAATTTTATCCCACTCCCTAGCTATATTTTCAGAAGAAATTTCTATCTTCTCTAATAGCTCCCGAATTATTTCCACTACCCATTTCTTAAATTCCTCTCTTTTCAACAGATAGGTGGGAAAGCACCACCAGCATCTCATTTTTATTTCATTATCCTGTGTTGTTATTTTACTTATTATTGGTGCATGATCTGTAATAGTTATTGGGTGTGTATGAAGCCTTTCATTCAAATGCACATGTTCCTGTGAAATGTAAATTCTTTCTAGCCTTGTCCAGTTTTTGTATCTTGGGAATAATATATAAATTCACTCCAAACTCCTAGTACTGAATTCACATATTCTATGCCAAATGCTTTTGTAAATTTCTTCAGAAATATGCCCTCCTTTGTTATATTTTCCTTTCTGCCCCTCCACACATCCTCACTGCTGCAAATCAAATTCCAGTCCCCACCTATAAGTAATATTCCTTGCAGAAAGCTAATTATTTCTCTCAGAATTTTCTTAAGCTCCATTATAGCAGTTTTAGGTGGAATATAAATACATGCCAGTGTATTCCCCCTCCCTTAACAGTAGCCCCTTAGTATTACAAATCACCCATTATTATCTTTTTAATCCTCTTCTATCACTATTGGAGCTCCTCTTGCAATTAATATAAGTACTCCTCTTTTCCTTTGTCCAGAGTATTCTGCTGAGTAATCATGTTGAAAACCTTTCTTTATCAAATTCACATTTTCCTTTCTTTCAGGTGTGTCTCCTAGAGCATAGCTATTTGCACTCTACATGTTTTAATACAGTTCACTACTCTTTCTGTTTGGTATTTATTTGTGAAACCACTGACATTTAAGGATATTACAGAAAACATTATTGTGTTAAAAAGTTATTCCCATCTTTTATGTGTAACAGCTTTTTTAAGTGTCTAGTTCCAGCTTTATTGTTACATGCATATACCTTTTGGTAGGTTGATCTTTTATACAGTTGTTTCTTGTCATATCCATTTGAGCCTGTGTCACACCTTAAAAAACGTTTTGTTTTATTGAAAGCCTTCAAACAAAAAACACAAACACACCCCCAATACCCCCTAATACCTATTAACTTAATACTAACACAAAAAATTATGTACAACTCCAAATATTGAAGTTTTACACTTCTAATAGTAACATGTGTCCCAAACTATCAGCCACACTCAGAGACTTGGGTTAACCGTAAAAAGGATATCCATGCTATGATGCATGATACAGCCTGTGCTTCTACTAAGTGCTGTCTAGTTTTGTCTTATTTTTATAGCTCTCCTAGATAGGAAAATACTTGAATGCTTTCAGAAAACCAGATACAAAGTTGCTACTAAAAGCATACATTTATTTGCTAAAAAAAGCTTTCCAATATTCAATGTTCTTTTTCATTTACTTGCTTTGTCTTAAAACTTGTTACTAGATCAAGCTAAGGGCCTTAATCCAGTCATTCCCCTATGAAAGAATGAGAAAAAGTACATCAATTTTTTTGTGTCGTGCTCTTTTGACCAGAATTTTCTTCTCCTTTTACATTGTAGTGTCTGGATTTCTTAAAACTGAACAAGGAGAAAGAGAGAAGGATGGAGAAAAAAAAAACTGGAGCACCTGTTTACATTAGTATCCCCATTACACTTACAAATAACTGAAAGAACTTTATAGCATGCAAAAAAATCATGCATTATAAAAACATTACTGTTTAAGAAAAAAAATGTGTTTTCTTACAGTTAACTTTCTCCCTCCTATTCTCCTCTCCTAAGTATTTTTCCAAACATTAATGACATAAAGTAGGGCATATGCTTTAGGGGGTCTATATTAGTTTGCTGAAATGCCATTTCAGGGAACACCTAATCAGCAATACAAATTCAACGATAATCATTTCAGTGATTTGCTGAATTTACTAAGGGCAAGAAAATACTTGCCCTATAGCACAATGGGCAGACATCTAAGCAAATCAAGCCCACCCAAGTGATTTGCTTCACCCTCCCCACCCCCCTGATGTGGGGTTTGTGCCCCCCACACTATCCTAGCCATATGTATCAACTCAGAGATTGCACTACAGTGGAGAAAAGGGCAAAGTTGTGTAGTTGGCTAAGTACTTCTTTGCCCTTGGTAAACTCAGCAAATTGCTGAAACATTTTTCGCTGAATGTGTGTCACTGATTAGGTGTTCGCTGAAATGGCATTTCAGTGAACTGATATAGACCTGCTTTAGAATCCCCTACAAGTTTAACAAAGTCAAAAAGTTGAATATTTCTGGATTTTCTTGTTCTTTTATATTTTACAAATACAGTTATTGCTTTGTAATCCCACATTTATCAATTTCCAAGTTACTGGTTTTATTCCTGTTCCTCTCCATCTCCTAAATCCTGTCTCTGCTTCATTTCCAATGGTCTTTATTTTTCTAGTCAACTCTTCTGCTTTTTTCCTTCTCTCAAGCATTTTCCACTGAAACATTGGAAAAGGTTTCACTGTAACAGTCTCTCTCTGGTCTTTATTATCAGAAGAACAAGAACCAGAATCTCCTGTTTCACACCTCACTTTTTGCCGGACAAACTTTTGTATTTCCTCCTTAGCATGTACTGCATCAAAAAAATATTTTGTACCTTCAGGAAAGAATATTTTGAAGATAGCAGGGTACAGCACTTTGAATCTTGTGCCTGCTTCTTGACATTCCATGAATAGTGGAATAAATGTACTTCTCTTCTCCTCATGTACAGTGAGTAATCATTCTCCACAAACACTCTGCTGCCGCCCACTTTTAGTACTTTGTCCTTCTGCCACAGTTTTGTCAGATGCAAAATCCTCTGCTGGTAGGATTGCATCTTTACTATTAAAGGTCTAGGTTGCTTTCTCATGGCCAGGTTTGGAGCATACACGCAATGTGCCCTTTCAATTAACAACTCCTGCTTCCTGCTATGAAATACCAGTCCAGTTGCTTATTTGTGCTTTCATAAAATTACTACAGTCTATTCCTTCCAGCTTTTCTGGTACAGCAGAAAATCTCAGGTATTCCCTATATGCTATATCCTCTAATTCTATTATCTTTTACATCTTTTCTTGAGCAGTCTCATAATCAGCCAGCTTTTTCTTCATTTTGACATCTGATTTTTGCAGTTTTATCAACTCATCTGAACATCTTATTTATTTATTTATTTGACATTTGTTGATCGGGATAGTCTGACTGAGCTTGAACCCTTTTTCAGCAGAGGCCCGGGGAGAAAAGCTCCACAAAAATATATACAATTGGTTATTTCACAGTACAAATTAAATTAAATATCACAATAAGTAAAACTAGTATTACATTCCTTTTACAATTAATATAAGTAACAAGAAAATAGCCAGCAGGTAATTAATTCTCTGAAAGGTTTTGAAAGTAGAATTAATGTACATAATAAAGGATAATAGGAAAATGACAAATAGGTAAGCAAAGCTGTACAAAGTAGGAGGCCATTTAACAGAAGAGGTAATTTTAGTAGGAGATGATTAGTTGTAAGGTAGGAGGAAGTAAAATGAAAAATGCTGAAGAATTGTAATGCAGGACTAGAGAGATAGTCATAGTGGTTAGTCTGATGTTTAAAGCAAATCTGTTTAAAGCTACCTCCATTTTCCAGATTTTTGTTATACAAGTTGATATATTCCATCAGTGTTTTTCTTTTATTTTAATAAGCCCTATGTGCAACTATGCTAGATTTTCCTCTAGGTTACTGGAATTCATATCTGGAGGTTGCACTGCTTTTTGCTGAACAGCTGCAGTACTTTTCCCAATCAGTGTTTTTTCTCACCTTTTGTATTTGATTTTCTTTCAGGTCCTCTATATTTCTTTTTTTCCTGGCATCCAGACAATGTACTTACTAGCCAATTACTGAAATTTACCCGGAAATATAAGTCGACTGCCTTTCTTTTCTGAGTTTCTGTTTTCACACTGGGAGAGATGAAGTTAAACTGTTGATCATTGTACAGCCATCTTGGAAGTCCCTCCTATTCTAACTGTAATTAATTGACCCTCATCTACTTCTAACCTTGGCATATTTAATTTTTCCATAAACATTTATCTTTGTACCTTTAATTTGATTTCCATATTTTAGTATTTTGTACAGATTTTCATAAGATTTTCAAAATATTTTTATTACCTCCGTGGTATCTCTGGTTATTTTCTGTGTTACGTCTTACACGCTCCCTAAGCTTGGCAACAACCCTGTCTACTTTGTGTTGTCTAAGTCATTGTGCTGAAAGTTTTTGTGCTCTGGGAGTTAGTATAAAAAGGTTGCTGATCAGCAGTCTTTCTAAACTCATGCATATTATCAAGCTAATCTATTATTTTCTGTTTAGCATTCTATAGTTGCTCCTCTTCTTGTTCTGTGAGATTCCCACATCTGCAATACTTTAACCTTTGTCAATCCCTCTAAATAATTTGTGTTACTTCTTGATCATATCTCTCTTTCTTGTATTTCCACCCTGTTTTTAAACTCCATTTTAAAGTTATCCCACTCCCTACCTGTATTTTCAGAATAAATATCTATCTTCCCTAATAATTCCCAAACACGTTCCACTACCCAGTCTTTCAATTTCTCTCTTTTCAACAGATAAGTGGGAAATTGCCAGTGTCTCATTTTTATTATATTACCCTGCATTTTTTGTTATTATTGGCACATGATCTGAAATAGTTATCGGATATATTTCAAAACTTTCAATTAAATGCACATGTTACTGTGAAATATAATTTCTGTCTAGCCTAGCCTATTTTTTGTACCTTGGGAATAATATGTAAATTCACTCCGAACTCCTACTACCAAATTCTCATCTTCCATGCCAAATATTTTCATAAATTTCTTCAAAATCTACCCTCTTTTGTTGTATTTTCCTCTATGTGTCCTCCAGATATATTCTCACTGCTACAAATCAAATTCTAGTCCCCACTTATAAATGATATTCCCTGCTGAATGCTGATTATTTCTCTCAGAATTGTCTTAACTCCGTTATAGGAGTTTTAGGTGGAATATAAATGCATGTAATTGTAATCTTCCTCCCTTGCCAGTAGCCCCTTAGTACTATAAATCTACCATTATTATCTTTTTCCCATCTTCTATCACTATTGGAACTCCTCTTGCAACTAATATAAGCACTCCCCTTTTCCTTTGTCCCAGATAGTCTGCTGAATAACCACCCTAAAATCCTTTCTTTATTAAATTCACAGGCTTAGTTCTTTACAAATGAGTTTCCTGTAGCATAACTATTTGCACTCTGCATTTTTAGTATAGTTTACTACTCCTTCTTTTTGAATATATCTGTGACACCATTTATGCTTAACGATAATATAGAAAGTGTTATCATTATATTAAGAAATTATTATTCCTACCTGTTATGTATAACAGCTTTCTTTTAAATGCCTAGTTTCAGCTTTTGTGTTATAGGGTCATAGGTATTTACTAGGCTAACAATGACAAGGGCCTTTTTAAGCCTAGCCATGCATCCCAAATCTCTGACAAGTTACATGCATATACTCATTTTTGGCAGGTTGAACTTTTATACAGTTGTTTCTTGTACTACCCATTTGAACCTATATCATATCTTACAAACGTTTTTATTTTAGTCAAAACCCTAAATAAATACACCTAGAACACTCCTAAACCTATAAACTTAATATACTAACACACACAATATACACACACACACACACATATATATATATATATATATATATATATATATATATATATATATATATATATATATCTTCAAATACTGAAGTTTAACCCTCCTAATAGAAGCAATTATCCCAGACTGATAACCATACTCACACACTTGGATTAACCTATAAGGAAGGTTATCCATGCTAAGACACATGTTATAGCATGTGCTTCTACTAAGTGTTGTCTGTTTTTGTCTTATCTTTATTCCTCTCTCAGATTAGAAAACACTTGAGTGATTTCAGAAAATGATCTGCTAACCATTGAAGGAAAGTCATTGAAAGAAAGAAGTATTCTTTTTTTTTTTGCTCCTTATCAGAATATCTCCATAGAGACATGAAAACCAGAAGCACAGTTACCTCTACTACAAGCATTCATTTATTTGCTATAGGAATTTTTTTATTATTAATTTGTGTTCTTCTTTATTTGCTTATCCTTAAAACTTGTAACTAGATCAAGCCAATGGCCTTAATCCAGTCATTCCCCATGCAAGAATAAGAAAAAGCATATCAAATGTTCTTGTTTCATGCTCTTTTGTCCACACCTTTCTTCTTCTTCTTTTTTTTTTTTTGTTTGAATTGCAGTGCCTATATTTCTTAAAACTGAACAAGAAGAAATAAAGCAGGAAAGAAAGAAGAAAACAACAGGGGCATCTGATTACTTTAGTATCCCTATTACACTTGAATATAACTGAGAAAGTTTTACTTTACAGCATGCAAGTTATGTCATGCATTATAAAAATACTACTTTTAAGAACACAATTTTGTTTTACTTACAGTTAACTCTTTCCTTCCTCTTCTCCTCTCCTAAATGTTTTCCAAAAATTAATGATATGAAGTAGGGCATATGCTTTGGAGTCCCCTACAAGTTTATCAAAGTCAAAGAAGTCCAATATTTTCAGGGTTTCTTGTTCTGTCACATACCACAAATATAATTGCTGCTTTGTAATCCCACATTTATTTGTCACTTTCCGAGTTGCTGGTTTTCTTCCTGCTGATCTCCATCTCTCAAATCCAGTCTCTGCTTCATTAACAACATACTCCTGGTTCTTCTAAACAACTGACATGCTTTTTTTTCTGTCTCTCAAGCATTTCCTTTGAAACACTGGAAAAATGTTTCACTGACACAGTCTCTCTATGGGTTTTATTACCAGAAGAAGAAGAAGCAGAATGATAGCTTACTTTTGTTGGACAAACTTTTGTATTTCCTCTTTAGCATGTTCTACATCAAAAAAAATTATTTGACCCTCCAGGAAAGAATATTTTGAAAATAACTGGATACAGCAGCTTGAATCTCACTCCTGCTTCTCAACATTCCCTGATTATTACAGTGAATCTATTCCTCTTCTGCCTGTTGTACAGTGAATAATCATTTTTCACAAACACCCTACTGTCTCCAACTTTTAGAACTTTGTCCTTCTGCCACAGATTTGTCAGAATCAACTCCTTCTGCTGGTAGGATTGCATCTTTACTATTAATGGTCTAGGTTGCTTTCTCTTGGCCAGGTTTGGAGCAAATATATGATGTGCCCTTTCAATTAACGGCTTCTGCTTAGGAATACCAGTCCAGTTTCTTATTTGTGCTTTTGTAAAATTAATACAGTCTGCTCCTTCCAGCTTCTCTGGTACACCAGAAAATCACAGGTTTTCCTTACACTGTCTGTCTAATTCTACCATTTTTTAAACATCTTTTGTTAAGCAGTCTTATACTAAGCCAGCCTTTTCTTAATTTCGACCTCTGATTTTTGTTGTTTTTATCAAGTCATCTGAATGTCTGTTTAAAGCTTCTTCCATTTTTTCCCCAGACTTAGTTGATATACTCCTTCAGTGTTTCATTTATTTTGATCATCACTGAGTACATTTGACTTATTTTTTTCCTCTAGAGTACTGGAAGTCATATCTTGCACAAAAGCTGGAGCTTGCACTGACTGCTTTTTGCTGACCAGCTGCAGAATTTTTCTTAGTCAGTGCTTTCTCATCACCTTTTGTGATTTTCTTTCAGGTTCTCTGAATTTCTTTTTGTTGACATTAGGAACTTACTAGCCTGTTACTGAAATTTGCCCAAAAAGACAAGTTTACTGGTTGTCTTTTCTGTGTTTCTGTTTTCACACTGGGAGAGTTGAACTTAAGCTGTTACTCACCGTGTAACCATCTTGGAAGTCCTCTCTATTAAAAGTATCTTGTCTGGAAATTGAGTGTCTCTGTCAATTTCTTTACTCATCAAGAAGCAAGTTACTGTTGCAAGGAAAAAAAAACTTTAACTGAGCCAGATACAGTGATTTAAAGCTCCTTGAGTAGCATTCACCCATGATATCTATAAAGTAAACCCTCTGCATGGTTATTTGGACTGAGTGGTTATTACAAAAAAAAAAAAGTTTCCCTCCTGCATTGCAGACTTTCAAACAAACAAAACAGGTAGACTAAGTAAAACCACGAGGCGAACTGGAACTCAATAAGAGATAGCTAAATTATTAAAAATAATTTAATAAACTCCCAATAAAATGAGCGCTTTCGGCCTGACTACAAATCCTGCTCCTTGGTATACCGTATTTAAAGTCAACTAATATGTTTTTGAATCCCATTGTTATAGATTCAAATACCAGTTATGAATAGCAAACAGCTCTCTCCATGTCAGTACAACTTGTTGGAAACCCAGACCAGTCTTGCCAACTTTTGCATATAGGCGAAGCAGTCCAAACTTTCTAGTCTCTCTATCACTAACATACTTAATTTTCCCCTTGTCTAATTCTTATTTTCAACCAGTTTAGAAATAAATTTTACAAATATCAAGTGGATGCTAAAGGTTTGCACATTCTATGCTTTGCCTTTACATTGCAGCAACATATGGTATACACTTGGCCACAATGTACTATATTCTTCTCCATATCCTTTAAATGTAATTTAGCCATGAATATTGAGAGTTTAGCTTTAATTTTCTGAAGATCAAGCAATACAGTCTATGACAAAACCTCCACAGTTGTAGTAAAATCAGTCACCTCCACACCTTCCTCAGTTATAATGGCTTACATCTTTCTTTTCCCTATACAAGCTTTCAGTGTTACCATACATTTCAGATATTTTAGAGATTAATAGTCACTTTTTTGTATTATTTTAGCACTATGCCTGCCAACCAGCAAGGCTGGTTCAAGGCTCCAGAGAGCACCCCTGCAATACCAGGTTACAACTCTTACCACACTTTTCGGCCACCAAACCAGGACCAAAACATTAAAGGTGGAGGAGTGTCAATATTCACCAAGGATATTCACACCACCAGGCTAGTTGGCCAACACAATGTGTCTGAAATTCTCCAAGTGCAACTAACACTAGGTAAGACTGCAATCCAAATTGTAGCTTGCTACAGATCCCCCACCATACCCCAAGATTCTCACTACACCTTTCTAAACATACTGGAAAATATTAAGATAGAACCAAACACCCTAATACTGGGTGATTTTAACTACCCTGCCATTAACTGGGAAAACTACTCATGTCCCAACACCTTTAAGAACGGTTCTTGGAATTCATAAATTCCAATGCCCTGGATCAACTAATCCATAGTCCCACCAGGGGCTCCAATATCCTAGACCTGGTCATTACCAACATGGGAAATCAATGCTCCATACCTATGGTCACCCCCTCGTTAGTCAGGTCTGACCATAAGCTAATCACCCTTAACATCCACATCCCACCCCACCCCCAGTAAAGAAACCACCATAAAAAACTTCTCCAAAGCCAACTTCATGCTACTCAAGTCAGAAGTGACAAACTTCATAACACCCATGCAGACGGGAACTGAAAGTTCAACTGCTGAATCCTACACTAAGGCACTGTACGAGCACATCCACTCATGCATGAATCGAGCCATCCCAAATAGAACCAAAATGCTCTCAGTCAAAAAAAGGAAGCCAATCTGGTGGTCCCCTGCCATAAACAAACTTTACAACAAAAGGAAGAAACTTTTGCAGAAAAGAGGAAAATCCCAGGATGCAAAAAACTCCCTTACTAGCCTCAGTAAGAAACTGAGATGCCTCATAAAATCCTCCAAAGCTAGTTACGAAAATAAAATTGCCAAAGATTTCAAAGACAACCACAAAGCATTCTATACTATGTCAAGAATCTAAATGGCAATGCTCAGATCTGCTCTGAGCTAAAACAGAATGGCATTAAATATACTGATCCAAAGGATATTGCCAATATCCTGGCAGATCGATTCAGTGCCAACTTCACCCCCCCCTCTCACCCCCTAAATGGCCCATCTCAATACCGGAAGATTGCCAAATTCCAGTAATAACGGCCACACAGGTACAAAACGCACTCTCTAAAGCCAAGAATACAGCATCCATGGGACCAGATGACATCCCGGGCTGTGTACTACATGAACTACAATATGAACTGGCACCTCACCTAAGTATCATGTTTAATCATAGCCTCACCTCAGGTTTTGTGCCCACTGAGTGGCGCAGAGCTACAGTTATCCCAATCCACAAGGGGGGATCCACCTTGGATCCTGGAAACTACCGTCCCATCAGTCTGACAAGCCTTATCTGCAAGGCCATGGAGCGTATTATCATGGAACTTATAAACAAAGACATTGGCAACCTTCAAACACTGGACCCCACCCAGTTTGGGTTTGTGAAGGGCCGATCTTGTCTCCTGAACCTGATTGACTTCTTTGAATCAGTCTCCAGAGCCATGGACAAGGGTAAGGTGGTCCACACAGCCTATCTAGACCTTGCCAAGGCCTTTGACACCATCCCCACTCTGGAATCATAGATAAACTTACTAAGTTGGGCATTAATCCCTATGTCACCCAATGGGTTGCTAAATGGCTTACTGATAGAACCCACACTGTAAAAGTAGCCGACTCCAAATCCAGCTCCAGACAAGTGACAAGTGGAGTACCTCAGGGTTCAGTCCTGGGGCGCTCTTGTTTGGCATCTACTTCTCTGAAGTACAGGTCAACACTAAGGGACTCTGGCTAACAAAGTTTGCAGATGACTGCAAACTGGGAGCCATTATTGAATCCCCAAATGATGTGGATACTCTACAAAAGGGCCTTACAGAAACAGATGCTTGGTGCCAGAGCCATGGGCTCAAGCTCAATGCCAAGAAATGTATTGTTATCCCTTTGGGAAAAAACATGTATCCATGAATTACCATATAGGTGGCAGTACACTAAACACAGAAAGTGTGATAAGAGACTTAGGGACACAGGTGGACAGTGGTCTCACCTTCGATAACCACATCGCCACAACAGTCAGGAAATCCTTCTATGTGGCACACCTCATCACGAAGGGCTTTTCATCCAGAAAAAAGGAGGTCATTGTCCCACTGTACTCATCCCTCATTAGACCCATTATAGAATACAATGCCCCATTTGGTATGTACCTCTCAAGACATCTGCAACAACTGGAAAGGCCTCAGAAATACCTCACTAAAAGAATCACAGGCCTAAAGCAGATGCCCCACGCTGACCGCCTTAAAAACTCCAGCTATACTCTGTCGCATATCGCCTACTCAGAGGCGATCTCTGCTTAACATACAAGGCCATGTCAAACCCAGAGCTGTTGGACATGCTACACTTAAAGAAATCCCAATCCCTCAGAGCTACACGCCCAGGGATCTAAACCTTGTCATCACAATAAACAAAACATGCTGGAGGGATAGGTTCCTGACCCAGAGACTCCCCAGACTCTGGAATAGATTGCCCATACATGTCAAGCAGAGTGCCTCTTTGGACCTCTTCAAGAGGAACCTTGATGATTGGATGGGAGAAAGGAAATTCACCCAAGGGATCACGTCAGTCGCCCTGCTAGACAGGGGTCCAGGAAAGTAAATAATGTGGGAAGAAATAGCCAGGGAATTGTTATG
The DNA here is from genome assembly GCF_019279795.1 of Protopterus annectens. Lineage (NCBI taxonomy): Eukaryota > Metazoa > Chordata > Ceratodontiformes > Protopteridae > Protopterus > Protopterus annectens. The sequence goes on along the minus strand of NC_056740.1, from coordinate 435,700,245 downwards.
GCTAGGCTTGTATAGGCCCTAGGGCTGATAGCCTAGTACCAACCTATGAACCTAAGTCCCCACTCAATCAGATGCTATACTGCTCACAGTGGAGGGAGACACATAATCCATTTAGCCATCAGAGTGTTTTGCGGTCTCACCAGCATCTTGGCAATAAGAATTTGTTTATTTATTTATGGGCAAACACTGCCCTTGGTGGTGACATGAGCACTTGTATCACTGTAAGGGCCACCTATGCCCCTCTATCAGCTTGTGCATACTCTCACACATGCTCCAATAAAGACTACCATCACTGATTTTGACAGCCATGCCAATGTCTTCTCCACACTGGCTACCATATCAGGATTAGCCTTCTCTCTCTCTTCAGTGGAGCTGTGGCATGAGCTAGGTAGGAACTGTCACGCCATGCTTCTAGGATGGACATGCCATGCTGCCTGTGCCATCAGTCACTCAAGCTACTAGATAAACTTTGGTCGGGTCTATATTGCAACATCAAACGCTTAAAACAGTGAATGATGTTACATCGACACATTTTCAGCAAAAGATGAAAATGTCGACTCCACAAAACAGTGATTTCTTTCCTAGGGAAAGAAATCGCTGTTCCAACCCCCACAAAAAAAAAAAAAACATTACACACTTCCAAACACATACACACATACCCAATTCTACTTATACCCCCCCCAAAAAAACCCAGTAAACAACTAAATATACATATGTACACAACCCAACCATACATTTAACGAAAAAAAACCCAGTAAACATTTTAAACCATATGCACTTACCTTAACCCGCACCCTAACCCTAAGGTCAGTAACTCTCGCACATTTACATAAACAGCTCCAAACACATACACACTTACCTTAACCCTAATTCTACCCCCCCAAAACAAAAGTAAACAACTGAAAACACATACACATGTAACTCAACTATACATCTAACACAAAATATAAAACAGTAAACACTTTCATACATATGCACTTACCTTAACCCGCACCCTAACCCTAAGGTCAGTAACTGTTGCACAATCACGCTCGGGAGCTATTTCGGACAAGGGACCACACTACACTTCAGAACACAGCAAAACAATGAAGTGGTCAAGTGACTTCTTTCCCAGGGAAAGAATTTGCTGAACAGCCGCTTCGCTGTTTTGCCTGTTTGCTCTACATGTGTTGACGAAAACGCATTCGACATAATGCGTTTTCGTTGTACTCATAGGAACCCCTTTGGTCACCTGGGTTATAGTCAAGACTTTGTTCCTCTATACCATTAGCAAAAGTTTCACTCTATCTTTAAATTTCCACAAATTTATGCAATCGACACCACACAAACTAACACTTACCACTATTTTATCAACCAAAGTTAAATAAATATTTTGTTTTTATTTCTAGTTTACCACAAAAGCAATGAAGAAGTTGCAGAAGATGCCTCTGTCTGAAACACCAGAGGCTTTCTTCCAATATTATAATGTATTAATCTTTGATATGGTGTCTTTTCACATGATGGATAGTGCAGCTATAGTTCATATCAAAAACAATTTATTTAAATCTAGATGTTGTATACTTATTTGTTATAATTTTTAGTTTAAACTGATAAAATAATGGGGATGTGATACATATGCAATGATATAGTAGCTAAGGGGGCTGATGCAGCTGTATCTCCAGGCTCGTATCTCTGAAACAGGTCCTGCTGCTTCTACACCCAGTTTAGTTTGAAATCCTGTGCTATTGCAGCACTATATAAATAGACCTTTACAGTTATCAGCTCCAGGCCCATGAAGCCCATGATCTGACAGTGAGTAGCTTTAGCTTTAAAGAGCTACCAGTAAAGTTATTTACCATGTAATTAGCCAGTACTCAGTAGCTGAAGCAGTGCTTCTGATGAGTGCACCTCCAGAGTCTCAGCCTATTTACCCAGCGTTCATCACTAAGAATATGTGAACTTAACTGTACACACACACACACACACACACACACACACACACACACACACACACACACACACACACACACACACACACACACACACACACACACATTACATCCTCTAATCAGGAGGTATTAAATAGTATAAATAGAGGGGAAAAGGCCAAATGGCCTTATCCACAAATATCAGTGTTACCAAAGAAACAGTGTTTGTTCTTTTACCACCCAGGCTGTTGAACCAACTTGCCAGCACTCTTATTTTTCCATTTCCCATCATTCTTGATCCCCGATGATTAGTATGAATTAAAATATTAAATTGACAAATGTCACGGCTGTCCACACAGCTCTAGATCCAGCTGCTGATTTGAAGTAGTTAAAGGAGTGCCCATCTTATATATTCCTTCACTGTACTCCTCTGGTTGTGCAGCTGAATGGGGCCCCACTGTAGCTGCTGACGCATTACTTCAGTTTTATTTATACAGTAACAATGCCTGAACTGACCCAAATGAACATGTCAAGCTGATTTTTATAGTCAATGAAGGAATGGTGTCAGAAATTGATTAGGAAAATTCTAGTAATTGGATAAAGGGTGCAGGTAGAGTGGAAAGTAAAAGAAGAAAAGGTATTTTGTTAACCCAAAGTGTCCCTGAATGGAGTACTGTGGTTATAATGAGTGTCCTCTGTGAGGTGCAACTCAGAGCATTTTGGTATTGAAAACTAAAGCTGAATAATATGCATAAAATTAATGGAAAGCTCATAACCTTTTTGGTTGGTTGAAAATCTGAATGACTCTTCTAGAAGGGACACATATGAGTACATTACCTGTCTGCATTCTTGGAAATGTCATTAGAGAATCCAGAAAATTCACACTTTGCTAACATTTTTGCTCTTTGTATGTGTTTGCTGGCATAGCCGACATTAGGTACCCACAGAACCCACATCCGCCTGGTCCGATTATCTCCCCACGAATAAAAGCTCCCATACAGCAGCCACGGGTTTTTTCATCTCCTCTTTTAGTTCAACTCATAAAAAAAATAAAAAAGTGATACTGCATACTTAGAAAATTTGAATCCGTGGCATTCCGTTATTGTCCATATATTCCTTGTCACCTCACTATTGCAAACTTTTTTTTTTTTTTTTTGATTTGTCAGTTAGCTGCACTTAATCAGGTCCACTTCAGTGAAGCAAGGGATCTGATTAGCTGCAGCATCCAGGCAAGCAAGCTGTTGTTTTTTTTTTTTGACAGAGAAGCAATATTTGCTTTAAAAAGTCTTACTGAATTATGACTGCAGCTTGGTACTTGTGGCAGCCATACCTCTCAACTTCTTAGAGTAATAATTCTGGACAAAGCCATAAATAAAAGTGGGACAAAGGCCCAAAAATAGGGACAATGTTTAAATATTGTTCTTACAAACTTATAAAGTTGATAGAATAACAGGTTGTGCATTAGAAATAATTTTCTGAAGGGTATGAAGTCTGAAACTCAAATGTCTGTCATTATTGTCTAACTTCAGTCTTTAACTATTTGCCACTAATTTGCCAGAAAATTGCACTTTTATGGAAAAAGGACCAATTTTGTTTTCATATTATTTCCATTCAGTTTTGTGGTCTTCAGGGAAGAGTCCTGAACTAATTTCCCCTTTTCTCTACAGGTCAGAATTGATACTTAACCCATGGTGACTTCTCTTCTTGTCTCCAATGGGACTTTGTGGTATTCCTCTACTTCTCACCCCCATGACTGGTTATGTAGGGTGCATCTCTAGGGTGATAAATGGTTGTCTGTGAGCATATGCATAAAAGTGAGGTCACGCAAGGTATAAACATGTTGTTAATGTTATGCCTTTGTCTTGTTTTTATTTTTCCACTTCATCCAGACATTGGGGATTAGCGGCTGTGAGCATTCTAGAGAATGTACAGATGTCTTAATGCATGCTAATGCACAATTAGATGTTTGCCTGGTATTTTTGTTTTGTTCCTCAGCAAATATTTTGGGTCATGCAATGCATGCTACTGCAAAATATGTTATACCATTTTTATTAGTTCAAAAGTACATTGTTTAAAATCCCTAATGTTGGGAGGGGGATTAGCGGCTGTGAGAATGTTGCAGAATGTATGGATGTTTAATGTATACTAATATAACCCTGTTATGCTAGTACTGTGTACACCGGCAATGTTTGTAACTATCTGTGATGCTGTGACTTTGTTCTATGATTTTTTGCTTTGTCTGTAGTTATTGTGTTGAGAGTTTGGAAGCATGGTTAGTGTCTGTGAGAATGTTGCAGCTGTATTTGTCTGGTGTCTCTGTGTTGTGTGTGAGAGTCAGTGTGGGTGTCTTTGTGTACCTCTGTGGGACTGGCTACCTTGATGCGGTATAGAGGCTTGTCGTAATGTAACAACATTGCTACTAAATGCCAATCAGTCATAGCTCTCACTCTCTTGGCACAAAAAATCTGGACAAAACCGAAGATAATGGGGAACAGCCCCAAAAATCAGGACAAATTTTAAATATTGCTCTTATGACCTTTTGCTAGAATAAAAGATCTTGTGTTACCATGAAGTTTCTGAAGGATATGAAGTCAGCTCAAATGCTTGTCATTATTTAGTGAATTCAACCCTCACTTATTTGCCACAAAAATCCAGAAAACTGCAAATTTTGAGGATCAGACCAAAAATTAATCAAATCTGGACATTCTATGAAAATCTGGGTAGTTGAGGAGTATGCAGTCAGTGTACATGCAATTGTGAGTGGCTACCTTGCTGTAGTGCAGGAATTTGTCATAATGTAGCATTGGTCCTAAATGCCGGTCAGTGTGTGCATGCATCTCTGTAAGTGTCTACCTTGTTATGGTACAGGTGCTTCTCATAATAGGGTTCATAGATTAATACTAGGCTAACTGCCCTTGTGGGCCATTTTAAGCCTAACTAGTTACCCCATGTAAGAATCAAACCCTGCACCTTGTGTCTGTAAGGTAAATACCTTGACCATTATACCAACCTCCCACCCCCAGAATGCTAGCTCCGGCCCTGTTCGTTGGACAATATCAAAGTGACTGATAGGGCAAAGTGGGGTAATGTTTCTTATGAACATACCCACATGTATTAAGATACATGATTAGAGCCCCAAGATGTTGGCAGATGAGATACAGTACTGAAAGAACTAAGAGGAAAAGGTAGAAGGAGGACTTCCAAAATGGCTGCACACTGATCAACAGCTTAACTTCAGATCTCCCAGTCTGAAAACAGAAACTGAGACACTGTAGCCAGAGATACTGTCAGTGAGTAAAATTAAGTCACTGGCTAGTAAACACACTGCCTGGAAGCCTGCAAGAAGAAACTAAGAGAAATTGAAAGAAAATCAACCAGAAAAGCTGAAGAAAAAGCACTGTCTTAGAAGAATCCTGCAACTGTTCAGCAAAAAGCAATTCAAGCTTCCAGTAATCAAGAGGGAAAAAAAGTCAAACATGCTCAGAGCTAATCAAAATGGAACACTGAAGGAGTATATCGACTGAAATAGCAAAAGGCTAGAAAATGGAAGAAGCTTTAAAGATATATTTAGATGAGCTGATAAAAACTGCAAAAATCAGAGGGTGAAATGACGAAAAGGCTGGGTGAATATGAGACTACTCAAGAAGAGATGTATCAAAACATGGTAGAACTGGACAGAGCATGTAGGGAAAATCAGATTTTCTGCTGTACCACAGAAACTACAAGAACAGACTACATTAATTTTATGAAGGAACAAACAAGCAACTGGACTGGTATTCCTCAGCAGGAACTGTTAATTGAAAGGGCTCACCATGTGTATGCTCCAGATATCGCCATGAGAAAACAGCCAAGACCTTTAGTACTAAAGATACAAATCTACCAGCATAAACAGTTGATCCTGACAAAACTGTAATGGCAAAATATTAAAAGCTGGAGACAGTAGAGTAGTTGTGGAAAATGATTTACTGTACACCAAGCAGATTAGAAACAACATTTTTCCAGTAATTGGGAAATATCAAGAGGCAGATGTGAGATTCGTGTTGCCGTATGCAGTTGCCTTCAGAGCATTTTCCGTGGAGGATCAAAGCCATTCTAGGCTAAGGAGGAAATGCAAAAGTTTGTCCAAGAAAAAATGAGACATCAAGTAGTAGGGGACTTTGCTTTTAATTCTTCTCATAATAAAGCACATGGAGAGACTTTTCCACTGTTCCAAACGAAAATGCTTGAGAATCAGAAAAACGCATAGGAGCTGAACTGGAATCCGGATTTGGGAGATGGAGATGAACGGGAAGAAGAACATCAACATGGAAATTAGTGAATAAATGTCAGATTGCAAAGCATGAATCACATTTTTGAAATGTGATTGTAAGTATTTTTTCCCAATAGTATTTCTAAGCAACTTTTCACAATATCAATTGCATATTTTATAGTAAAGTATCTTTAGTTGTTCTTGTAAGAAATAAAGTTATTAAACTAAACAGGTGCCTTTTTCAGTCTTCTTGTCCTTCTTTCTTCTTCTTCTTCTTTTTTTTTTTTTTTTGCTATTAAGAAATGTAGGCATTACAGTGCAAAAAGAGATGAGAAGCCAGACAAAAGCATGTTTAAGTTAATAGACTATAATCTTGATTTGTTGAGATAGGTGTAAAAGTATGCAGGTCATAATATATGTAGAGCTGATATGTTTTATCTTACTTCTGCACAGGTGAATGTCTGCATTAAGACCCATGGTTGAGTCTAATAACAAATTTTAAGTGGAAACAAGTAAATACTAGAACACCAAATACAGGAGCGGCCCTAGGTCAACTGGTGCCCTAGACAAAAGGGCTCCCTGGCACCCCCCCACCATACTACCTGGTGCCCCCATCCTGGTCTACCTACATCAAATAAATACTGGAAAAGCATGCCTGCTAGACCGGCACCCTAGGCGGCCACCTAGTTGGCCTATGCCTAAGGCCGGCTATGACCTAATATAATGAAAAGCTTTCCTTTAGAAGTAAATGTTTCAGATTGTCTTTCAGGCTGCAACAGAGGACTCCATTTACCTTTTTCTTTTATTTTCCCATGGAGGCAAGCTGATAATAGGGCAATAAAAGACAAAATATTGGTTTCTTCATGGCTAAAAGTTAATAATTTCTGAAAGTATGCAGGTAGTTTTCACATCTGAGGAGGGGGAAATAAGATAAAAAACAGACACCAATAGTGTAAGTAGAAGCACAGGCAATAACATGCATCTTAGCATGGATAACCTCAATTTCAGGTTAACTAAGGGCTGTGTTAGCAGCTGTCTATTTGTCACAAATGCTCCTATTAGGAGGGGTAAACTTCTTCATTTGAAGATATACATAGTTATGTGTGCTTGCATTAAGTTAATAAGTTCTGAGGGTGTGTCTGGTTTTGTGTTTGAGGGTTTCTATTAAAACAAAAAGTCTTGTAAAATGTGACATAGGCTCCGATGTTGATAAGAAAAAACTCTCTAAAGGATTAACCTGTCAAACATTAACAGGTTCATGTGTTACAAAAGCTGGAATTAGACATTTAAAAAAGCTGCCATTTACAATAGGAAGGAAGAATGACTTCTCACCATAATGGTGACTTTTTCCTTATTATCTTGGAATATTAATGGTCTCACAGGTATAGATGAAAAGGAAAGAATACCTAATTATACTAAGAAATGCAGAATGCAAGTAGCAATGCTGCAGGAGACACATTTGAAAAGAACTGAGCATGTGAATTTGATAATGCCTTTCAGGAAGGATATTCCATGGAATATTAGGGACAAAGGAAAACAGGAGTATTTATATCAATTGCCAGAGGAGCTCCAGTACTGATACAGGACAAAAAAGATAATAATAACAGATTTGCAGTAGTAGTGGGCTACTGGCAAGGGATGAGGATTATACTGTAGGTTGGGTGTTGTAAGGGCAACACCTAACAATGTGTGGAATTAGTTATAGATGGTATTTCCTAAACTTAGCTAGAAGATATAGCAAATCTGCTGGCCAATAAATTCAGCTCAAACTTCACTTCCCCATCACCTCCACCCCGAGTTCTCCCTCAAGGAATACCCTCCACCACTTCTCTGCCAATTATCACCAATGAAGAGGTAGCCACAATGTTCTCGTCTAAAGGGAAAAACACAGTATCAGTGGGGGCCTGACAATATACCAGGTTGCCTCTTAAATAGCTTAAATCAGGACCAATCAGGCCCAAAAGGATCCCTATTTAACTACAGCCTCTGGACCAGCTAAAGTCTGATAGAGTGAAGAACAACTGTGGTTATCCCTCTGCATACGGGAGGACTGTCAACTGACCAGAGAAACTACAGACCCATAAGCTTGACTAGTCTTGTTTGTAAGGGCATGCAAAGAATAGTCATAGAACTGATTAAATAAAGACAAAAGCCAATGTCTAAACACTGGACCCGACCCAATAAATATGTTCATAGGAGGTTACTAGGCTAGCAGCCCTAGAGCTCTTACAAACCTAGCCATGTTAATCCCAAGTTGCCCCATCTGTCCTTAAGTGAATGTATTTTGCAGAATTAGTCTATGGTCAATACTGAAAGAATTGATAAGACTGCAGTATGCTGGAATTAACTGGAAACAACTGAAATGAGACTGGAATGAAAGTCTTTATCTATTAATTACCCAAACTTGTGCTGAACAGGTGCCAGTCTCTCCTTTATGGGCCAAATCTTTTGTATTTTTCAGAATGAATTCTGCAAACCCTGTAGTTAATTTAATAAGGCTTTATTAGATGTTCACAATATCCGAATACTGTCTTCATTAACAGTGCTGATAAACAATAACAGCCTGTAGGAATGCTGGAATGCTGGTTAGTAATAACAATGCTGCTGAATATATCAAAAGGTTCTGCACGTATGTTCTGATTTTCTTGAATAATAAAACAGAAACAGTCTTTATTTGACCTGTCTTCTGTACTCAGGCATGAGTGTCCATATTGTACAGACTCTTTTACATATAAGTCCAAAAGCTAACTCATATTCTAAACTGCTGGATATTTAATCTTTTCTGTATGGCAGTCCGAACTAACTAACTAACTGACTTCACCGACTGTATCTGAAGTATTTCCTGATAATATATGACTGTCATTGTCCATGTTGGTGTGAATGACCTGAGACGTACCTCCCTGGACTACATGAAAAGAGACATGGAGGAGCTCTCCGATCTTGTAACCCAGGCAGGTATGACCCCAGTCCTGAGTAGCATCCTGCCATCACCCAGAATGATACCACAGTACAAGGACAAAATGATTGACTTCAACAATTGGCTAAGCTTCTGGTATCATTCTAAGGGGATGCGGTATCTGTCTGCCTGGGATGACATGATCGACAGACCATGATCCTTTGCCAGAGATGGCCTGCACCTGTCGCCCTTGGGATTCTGGATACTGGCTAAGGTTCTTGCCATCCCTATAGTGCCTTTTTTAGGGAAGGTTCAAATGACAAATTCATTACTGTAACAGGTACAAGCAAGCAAAATCTGAGGGTAATGCTACTCAATGCTAGAAATCTAAACCTCAAAATGCATTCACTCGAGGCACTCCTTAAAATGGAGAACATCAACATCTGTGCAGTGACAGAGACCTGGTTCAAGGCTCCAGAGAGCACCCCTGCATTACCAGGCTATAATTCATACCACACCTTTCGGCCACCTAACCTGGACCGAAACACTAAAGATGGAGGCGTGTCCATATTCATTAAGGATATCCACACCTCTGGGCTAGTTGCTCATCATAATACATCCGAGATTATCAAAGTGGAACTAACTCTGGGCAAGACCGCAATCAAAATTGTAACTTGCTACAGATACCCCACCATGCCCCAAGATTCCCACTCCTCATTTCTTGATACACTGGAAAATATTAGGGTACAACCCAACACCCTAATAATGGGTGATTTCAACTACCCCACCATTAACTGGGAAAACTACTCATATACCAACTCTTTTTCTCAATGTTTTCTGGAATTCATAAATTCCAATGCCTTGGATCAGCTTATCCACACCCCCACCAGGGGCAGCAATATCCTAGACCTGGTCATTACCAACATGGGTGACCATTGTTCCACACCAGAGATCAATTCCTCGTCGGTCAGATCCGACCAAAAGCTAATCAGCCTAGACATCCACATCCTGCCCCCACCCCCCATTAGGGAAACCACCGTAAAAAATTTCTCCAAAGCCAACTTCACACTTCTTAAGACAGAAGTGGCAAACTTCATGATACCCATGCAGACGGACACTACACAAATGCACTTTATAAGCACTTACACGAGTGCATGGATCATGATATCCCTAACAGAACCAAGATGCTATCCTCCAAAAAAAGGAAGCCAATCTGGTGGTCCCCTGCCATAAATTCTACAACAGAAGAAAGAAACTGTTGCAAAAAAGAGTAAAATCACATGACTGGAAGAACTTCCTGGTTAGCCTCAGTAAGAAGCTGAGATCCCTCATAAAATCCTCCAAAGCTAGTTATGAAAACAAAATCACCACTGATTCTAAAGACAACCACAAAGCATTCTATAGCTATGTCAAGAATCTCAATGGCAACACTCAGATCTGCTCTGAGTTACAGCACAATGGCACTAAATATACAGAACCAACTGATATTGCCAACATCCTGGCTGATAGGTTCAGTGCTAACTTTACTCCCCCACACCCCCTGAAGGGCTCATCTCTATACCGGAAAAAAGCAAAGTTGCTGTAATCATGGCTGCACAGGTAAAAAACACACTCTCCAAAGCCAAGAACACAGCATCCATGGGACCTGACAACATCCCAGGCTGCGTTCTACATGAACTACAGAATGAACTGGCACCCCACCTAAGCACCATGTTCAATCATAGCCTCACCTCAGGCTTTGTGCCCACTGAATGGCGCACAGCGACGGTTATCCCACTCCACAAAGGGGGAGCCACCACAGACCCTGGGAACTACCACCCCATTAGCCTAATGAGTCTGATCTGCAAGGCCATGGAACGTATCATCATGGAACTTATAAACAAAGACAGTGGTAATCTCCAAACTCTGGACCCCACCCAGTTTGGGTTTGTAAAAGGCAGATCATGTCTCCTAAACCTGATTGACTTCTTTGAAGCAGTCACCAAAGCCATAGACGAGGGTAAGGTGGTTCACGCAGCCTATCTAGATCTCGCCAAGACTTTTAACACCATCCTCCACTCTGGAATTATAGATAAACTCACTAAACTAGGTATAAATCCCTATGTCATGAGATGGGTTGCCAACTGGCTCACTGACAGAACCCACACTGTGAAAGTAGCAGACTCCAAATCCGACTTCAGACCAATGACAAGTGGAGTACCACAGGGTTCAGTCCTGGGTCCTCTCCTGTTTAGTATCTACTTTTCTGAAGTACAGGCTAACACAGAAGGTCTTTGGCTAATGAATTTCGCAGATGACTGCAAACTAGAAGCCATAATCAAAACTCCTAATGATGTGGACATCCTACAAAAGAGACTCATGTAGACAGATGCCTGGTGTCAAAGCCATGGCCTCAAGTTCAATGCCAAAAAGTGCATTGTCATCCCCTTTGGTAAAAACTCTGTACCCATGAGCTACCACATAGGTGGTAGTCTACTTAACACTGAGAGTGTGATAAGAGACCTTGGGACACAGGTGAACAGTAGTCTCTCCTTTGATAATCACATCCCCACAGTAGTCAGGAAATCCTTCTACGTGGCACACCTCATCACAAAAGGTTTTTCATCCAGGAAAAAAAAGGTCATTGTTCCCCTCTACTCATCACTCATTAGACCCATTATAGAGTACAATGTCCCTTTTGGTATGTGCCTCACAAGACATCTACAACAACTGGAAAGGCCACAGAAATACCTCACAAAGAGGATTACTGGCCTCAAACAGATGCCCTATGCAGATAGTCTCAAAAAACTCAAGCTTTACTCCATCGCATATCGCCTAATCAGAGGCGATCTCTGCCTAACATACAAAGCTATGTCAAACCCAGAGCTGTTGGACATGCTCCACTTAAAGAAATCCCAATCCCTCCGAGCTACACGCTCCAGGGACCTAAACCTTGTCATCACAATAAACAGAACATGCTGGAGGGATATATTCCTGTCCCAGAGACTTCCCATACTCTGGAACAAACTACCTATTTATATCAAACAAAGCTCCTCATTAGCACTCTTCAAGAAAAATCTTGATGATTGGATGGGAGATAGAAAATTCACCCTGGGGATTACTTCTGTGGCTCTGCTTGACAGGGGCACAGGAAAATAATTTTCTTGGGTGGCAAAAGCCAGGGTACCTTTTGGCTAGGCTTAAATAGGTCCCAGGGCCAAAAGCCTAGTACCTACCTATGAACCTATAATACCAAAACCCTGTTATGTTTTTCATGCCTCTTTAGCCTTGGTTACCTTGGTGTCCAAGCCTTGTCCTGTATGTGCCTCTTTATCTAGCATTCCATTGCTATGTACATCCTTCCCTTGAGAAAGGAACATTCTGTAGCTTTCCCTGAAACGTTATTTCTGTACATCATATGCTTAGCCAGCAAGATTGTATCTTTCCCTTGAGAAAGGAACATTCTGTATTTCTCTGAAAATGAATGCATACTTGTCTGACTCTATATTTTCAGGCCTACTATTCTACCTTAATGTACTATAGTGAATTTAATAAGAATACCCTCACTCTAACAAACACAGACTCTCCCTGTCCATGAGTGAATTTGCAGTCTTCCATCCATTTGTCCAGGTTGCACTTGAATAGGGTCAGATATGTCAAGGGTAGGTCATGCATACTAAATCTGGTGGACTTCTTTGAGGAAGTCACTAAGGCCAAGGATGAGGTTAAAACAGTGCATACCACCTACCTCGACCTGACCAAGGCATTTGACACAATTCACCACTTGGGTATTATAAGTAAATTCACAAAACTGGACATAAATCCCTGTCTCAACAGATGGATAGCCAACTGGCTCAAGGACAGGACACATGGTTCAAGTAGGTGATTTAAGTTCCAGCAAGAGTCCAGTTACTAGGGGTGTGCCACAGAGCTCAGTGCCAGAATGACTCCTGTTTGGAATATACTTCTTGGATGTCAAGGCCAATGTGGAAGGCCACTGGGTGACAAAGTTTGCACACTACTGCAAGTGGGAGTCAATCACTGAATCCCCAGTGATGTACATATCCTTCAGGAGGGTCTAAGTCAGGCAAATGATTGGTATCAGAACCATGGCCTGAAACTAAATGCTAAGAAATGCATTATCGTACCTTTTGGGAAATCAAATACCCCTGCCAACTGCAACATTAACACACCCCTACAAGTAGATTAAAAGGTAAAGAATCTAGGTACACATGTAGATAGTAGCCAGTACTTTGACCATCATGTGTCCACAGTGATGAGGAAGTCATTCTATTTGACACAACTTGTAAGTAAAGGTATGGCATCCAGATCCAAGGAGATTATAGTCCCACTGTACACAGCCCTCATTAGGCCAATAACTGAGTACAATGGGCCATTTGTAATGTACTTGACTAGGGACTTACAATGGCTGGAGTTACCTCAGAGGTTCCTCACTAAGAAAATACAGGATGTCAACAACATGTCCTATGTGGAGAGACTGAAAGTTCTTTCTCTTTACTCTTTTTCCTACTGAGTATTAAGGGGTGACCTGTGCCTGACCTACAAGGCACTCACAAATCCAGTCTTGCTGGAGCTGTTACACATCTGCAACTCAGTTGGTGAATCAAACAGAACATGCTGGAGAGGCAGATATGTGTCCCAGAGATTGCCCCTTCTTTGAAATAGGCTTCCTATACACATAAGCAGAGACCTTCCCTGGCTCTGTACAAGACGAATCTGGATTGATGGATGGGGAATCGAAAATTCACACCAGAGGTGGTGCCTATGTCTCTTATGGATAGGGGAAATGTGATAAAACTGTAAAATCTGTAAAATACTTAAAGCATAGGCACACACACCCATGCTCTCCTCCTGCCCCTAGGGGCCATATATTGGATAAAATTTGGTTATATTGACTAGGCTTGTAAAGGCTCTTGAGCTGTTAGTTGAGTAATCTGTTATGAACCTATGAACACTGGCATGTATTTATATTCTGCCTAAAATTGCTATTTTGGAGCTTAAAAAATTTTGGGAGAAACAATCAGCTGTCAGCAGGGAATATTAGTTGAGAAATGGAATTTGATTTGCAACAATGAGGATGTATCTAGGGACCTAGAAGGGAAATTATAACAAAAGAGGGTAGATTTCTGATGAAATTTATGAAAATATTTGGTAAGAAGGATGTACATTCAGTAGCAGGAACTCTGAGAGACTCTTATTCTCCAAGGTACAATAACTGGGCTAGACTTGATAGAAATTATATTTTACAGGAACATATCCATTTAATTGAGAACTCTGATACACATCCAATAACTATTTCAGATCATGTACCAATAATAACTAGGATAAAAATGCAGGGTAATGAAGTAAGACTGAGATACGGGCACTTCTCCACCTACCTGTTAAAAAGAGAGGAGTTTAAAGAATGGGTAGTGGCAATTATCTGGGAGTTATTAGGGAAGACAGAAAGTACTCTGGAAGTTATAGCTAGTGAATGGAATAAAATGAAAGTCAAGTTTAAATACAGGGTAGAAATAAAAGAAACTGATCTGATTAAGAATTAAGAAAAAAAATATTTAGAGAGGCTGACAAAGGTTAAAGTATTGCAGAAAAGGGGAATCTCTCAGAACAAGAAGAGGCACAATTACAGAATGCTAAAGAGAAAATAAGGGAGTACCTGGATAATATGCATATGAATTTAGAAAGATTGTTGTTAGGGAACTGTTTTTTTTTATAATATCTCCAGAGCACAAAAACATTTGGCACTTCCACTTAGATAACAGAAAGCAGAAAGGGTTGTCACCAAACTTAGGGAGCCTATAACAAGAAAAATAACCAAAGATCCTGTAGTGGTATTAGAGGTATTTCAGAAATTTTATGAAAATTTCTATAGAGCTGAGAACTGGGGCAATCAAGAAAAAGCACAAATGGAAATATTTATGGAAGACTAAAATATGCAAAGCTTAGAGGAACTAACAGTCAAAATAGGAGGAGATGAGATACAAATGGTGAGGTCTAAACAATCTGAAGGAAAGCCTCCAGGAAGAGATGGTATACTGGTAGAAGTTTGGACGTTAAAAGGGAAGAAAGTGAAAATGTGGAAGGTTTTGTTTAAGAGTATTTTAAAAGGATTGGAGGCACCAACATCATGGGGAAAACGCTGTGGTCGCTGTAATACCTAAAGTTGGAAAAAAAACTGTCTGATCCAGCTTTATATAGTCCCATTTCAATTCTAAACCAGGATTATAAAGTGCTTATGTCTATAATAGCTAAAAGTATGGCAAAGGTAATGCCAAAATTGAGAGACCAGTGTGGTTTTGTGGAGGGAAGGCAAACATTTGACAACATTAAAGAAGAACCAAACCCAAATACAAACAAAAAAAAACATTTTTCAGCAAATCTTGAACTTTTCTGCATTGCTAATGCTCCTGTATCAAAGTAAATAGTTACTGTTGCATCAAAGTAAATAGTTACTGTTATTTTCTAATTTGCTATACCCCAAAAATGATCTGCAGGAGGCTGTCATGGCTAGCATCATTTTGTTTTAGTCAATGGCTTCGCCTTTCTGATGTCATGTTAGAGGGACAGAAGATTTACTGTAGTTTTCTCTCTCATCAGTTGACAACATTGCTGTGACTGCTTACTTTTCACCGTTACCATAAATCTGCATTTTTAATTACTTTGCTTCTGATTTTCATTAGTGGCCATCTCTGTTGCAGCATTTTAAGGAATGTTTGAATGACAGGCTTGAAATGTAGCTGAGTTAATTGGTCTTTCCAAAGTAACAACTGTAGTTCAATGTTCAAGTGTGAGAAATCTGACCCCTGTGATTAATAGGTGTTACTTGGGCTGAGATGGTTTGTGTTGCATTCACAGTTTTAAACATTGTAGCTAGAATTAGTCTTTGATGTTAATCTTCTTTCTCCAACTCCAGAAAAAAAAAAACATGCACTTTTGCAGAAATTACAGTGTAGAAAAAATGCAAAATTATATACTGACAGAAAGTAAGAGGAGTTAGATTAACATGTTTGCTTTCTTTCCTTGTGGCACCGAGTTTAATTACATGGAAAGGTATTTGCATCTGAAAACTAAGCTTGAAAGCCCTGCCTTTGTTCAGATTCCAGGTTACACTATTTATCTGAGGGGTGATGCTGGCAATATGTGACTGATAGGGCACATTTAAATGTCATTGTTTTCTTAATGGCTCTGTTGTTGGGATAAGTGACCAAAATTAATTACTGTGCCACTCTTAGTAGCTATTGTGGTGTAACAGATGAGACAGACGCAGGAAAGAAAAACAAAGGTAATTATTAAATTATGTTTTTTTCTGTATGTGAAGTGTTTAGCCTTGGATTACAGGGAAGGAAAAAACACTTTTTGGAAAGAAAAGCTTGACTTTTGGGTGGAGTTCTCCTTTGATAGAACAATGATGATCCCGTGGGAAGCAGACTACAAGAAAATACAGCTGTTATTCATAGGTCTTGATGCATTCAACAGAGTAAGCTGAGATTTTATGAGGAGTTCGGTGGAAGTATTTGCATTTCCTGATGCAATAATAGGGTTAATTAGAAGGATATATAAGTGATTGTAGGCAAAAATCAAAGTGGGAGGGTTTCCTTTCTGATACGTTGTCTGAACAGAAGAACCAGGCAGAGGTGTCATCTTTCCCCATTATTTGTGTTCTATTTAGAACCACTGCCAAAGAAAATAAGGGAGTCAGAAATTCAAGGATATAATTGCTATGGTATTCAAGAAAAGTCGGCATTATTTGCAGATTATATTATTTTTGTACCTGATAAAAGCAGAAAAGGACATATCAGTGTTGTGGAATATTCTGAAGCAGTTCCTTTTTTTAGGATATCAAAGGCTATCACTATAAACTATGTACCCACACAAATTGGTACCATATTTATGGGTACATGATAAAATTAAATATTTAGGAGTATGGATTAAAAAGGCTTCTATTATGGCAGCTAAGGATACTTTGGAAGAGACTAAAAAGATAATGCAAAAACTGAGAAACTGGAAGCTCTTTTCTATAGATATGGATAGCAAGATACAAGCAGTAAAATGTTTTTAGTCCGTTTAGTTTTATATACACAGGTCAGGCATAGATTTAACAACCACAGAATGCGTTGTAGATAGTAATTAATAAAGAGTTGAAGGGTTTTATTTGGGAAGGGAAAAGGGCAAGGGTCAAGGTGGATAAGTTGATCCTGTTAACTGAACAAGGAGGTTTAGGATTACCTGACTTGAAGGGCTACACAGTTAAGACTCTTATACATAACACAAGCAGAAAGCTACAATACAAAGTAGAAAGGAAAGATGATGAAGTGGGGAGTAATTCAAGAAGTAAGGAAAGAACGGGATTTGGGACAAAGATCCTTAAGAAAATAACAGTCATACAGAACATTATATTCACAAAGCAGCACAAAGTATACTAAGAACTAAGTCAACACAGGAACGGAGAAAGGAAATTCTCTTGATAAGGATGACTGCAATTAGGGATATACATAATAGGCAAGACAGGGATGGAATTTATTGCAGAAAGATGGCAAAATAACCAAGGTAATGACAGCAAATAACTACAGGAGGAAAGGTAATAGGATGGGAAGAGGCCAAGAAGGCATTTGGATTTTAGGCTAGTGATCACCTTACCTATCAAGGATTGATATCAGAATATAGACAAAGATAAAGGGATAGGGGATTTCTAAGTGAAAGACCTTCACTGGTTGAGTTTTTAACTGAATCTAAACAGAAGTTAGATAATTAGTAGGGCATATAAAATATTGCATGATAACTACAGGAATCAATCAGTATTGGGTCAGAAAAGATTGCAAATAGATTAGATATCCAATTTACAAAGAAATAATGTGAGCACATATATATGGCTCTGAAATATGTAACAAAGTCTAGAAAATTTGGGATTTTTGCTTGGAAGTGTTTGCATAGATAACTTTATACCCCAAGCAGACTCCAAAGAATTTTTCTCAGGTAGATGGTAAATGTTGGAGGAGTGTTAGGGAAGAAAGAGGTAACTGGGTACATTTATTTATTTACTGACATTTGTTTACCGGGAAAGTCCACTGGGCCAGGTAGCCCATTTTAGCGGAGGCCGGGGGAGAAAAGTTCCAGGGAACATACATAGAACACAGAATAAAACAGAATTAAATCATATTTTATATAAAAAGAAATATTTAAAAAATATAGTGAGTAAAATTACAGAAAATACATATACTTATTGGAAAAACAATAGAGAAAAAAATTCATATTATAAAGTATGATTCAATAAAGAAATCTAATATATCATACAAAGCATAATATGATGGTGTTTGGTAGTGGTAAATAACAGGCTGTTATATTCGAAAGTGGAGTACATCAATTGAAATTTTATTTGATTAAAAAGTGGGAGCAAGGAAGTAAGGGTTAGTGTAAGGGCATAGAGGTAAGGGTTTATGAATGCATAAAGGAAGGGAATGCGAAGTGGGGCAGACAGAGAAGGAGGGGTGCAGGCTTTAGTAAAGGTTAGGTGACAGTCATGCAATGCAGGAGAAGGAGGTTTGGTAAAGCAGAGGGAGACTGGGAAATGGTGACAGAAAGGCAGGGAGAAAGAGGAGGAGGTAGTTGGGTAAGGTAGAGTGAAAGTGGCTTTGGAATATGCTTTGGAAGTGAAATTCGTTGACAGACCTTAAGGATTCTCTACAGTGAATAATGGGTGAGCAAATGAGTGTAACTAAGGAAATAAGTTTTTGAGCCGGAATACAGCATCTGAACTGTGTAGACACAGTAAGGTCTTGTTAAGTTCAATTCTGGTAGTTGCCAAAAAACGCAATTATTAGAAAATGGCAATCAAACATCTAAACCAACCATATTTGAAGTAGCGAATATTGTAACAAAGATCAAAGAACAGGAAGTGCGATCTTTAGAAAGGGTAGAAGTAAATTAAATAAGAAATGGAACTGATTGAATATTGTAACAAAGATCAAAGGACAGGAAGTGCGATCTTTAGAAAGGGTAGAAGTAAATTAAATAAGAAATGGAACTGATTGAATATTGTAACAAAGATCAAAGGACAGGAAGTGCGATCTTTAGAAAGGGTAGAAGTAAATTAAATAAGAAATGGAACTGACTGAATATTGTAACAAAGATCAAAGGACAGGAAGTGGGAGCTTTAGAAAGGGTAGAAGTAAATTAAATAAGAAATGGAACTGATTGAATATTGTAACAAAGATCAAAGGACAGGAAGTGCGATCTTTAGAAAGGGTAGAAGTAAATTAAATAAGAAATGGAACTGATTGAATATTGTAACAAAGATCAAAGGACAGGAAGTGCGATCTTTAGAAAGGGTAGAAGTAAATTAAATAAGAAATGGAACTGAATAATTTATATAAGGCTGCTTAGATTATACAGCACATATATTGTTATATATCTCATAATGTTTGTAATTGTGAGCTTGTTAACATGGTTTGATTACTTTAATATAAATGTCAGTTTGCTTATGTCACAAGTGATAACTCAATAAAGGTGTAAAAAAAGAGAAAAAGGGAAGAGAAGCAGATGCTACTGTAACAGGCACCAAAATGCTGCAACAGGACTGTGATCCAATGTTTCCATAACTTTTTTTTTTTTTTTGAAAAGACGAAAGAGATAATTAAACTACATGTCTACAGATGAGCCTGACTTTGGAGTAAACTGGTACAATGGATTAACATTTTGACTAGATTTGCTTACTGATTACAATGGGTGACATGAAAACAATTTAAGTACATTCTAAATAAAAAGTGCTTGTTATCTTTTTCTTTTTTTAAAGCAAATGTCTTTGACCTAGACACTTCTCTTTAATTCCACCTTATCTTCCCCCCTTATCCACACTTCTCTCTCTTCCTTACTCCATGTCATTAAGTTTTACTTATATAATCAAATAAAAAGATTTTTTTAAAATATATACTATTTTGTGATAACCTTGCGATTTCCTTGTCAGCCTAGCTCATGATCTAAGCACAATGCAGAAACTGCCTTATTAAGAGCAGCAAATGACTTCCTAAATCTGATGAATGACAAGTTATAGTTCAGACCTTGATCTTTCTGCAACTTTGGACACCACAGATCATGGAATCTAGACTGATTATGTTTACATCCACTGTGATTTTCTTCTGCCTTGGAGGGTAAGAGGTAAACTATTGCCTTTTCAGTAAGTTGTTTATGATAATGTGCTTCTAGCTACCAGCTAACTTGTAATAAGTCTCACAACTGTGTCTTGGCTCCACTGTTACTCTTGCTACATGTGTTATCATTAAAGGAACTCATAAATGCCACAGCTATGATAATAATCAGCTTTAACTCTCCGCAAACATCTCTGATTATCACTATTGAAAAATGATTGGGCTCTCTTACTGAGCAGAAAAATAGCAGCTGATGTAAACTGAGCGCGATGAAGACAGAGGAAAAGCCTGTGCAAGTCACAGCCTGTCATTCAAATGCTATATACATTTCTTCCTTATTTTTTATGGCATAAATGGTGGAATAAGACAGAATTTGTGACAGAGGTACAAAATCTGGGAATCAGCTTAGATAACATGTTGCCACTGAAGTAAAAGCAGTTATTAGCTGTTATTTTCACCCAATAAACGTTTACCAGATTAAGCACTGAATGCTATTGTTATACTTAAATATTGTGGTGCATGCAGTTATGTCATCCTCTATAACCTGAGCTGTTGGATGGTGACATTGTCTGCCTGCACCGAGTATAAAAATTCAAAAGCAAGATTCTGACTAGTACTTTTTAGGCCCAGTCATATTACTCCTGTGCTGTGCAATTTCCATTGGCAGTTCATCAGGTTTGAATATCTTAGTCTCTTTCTACAGGGTGGCAGTGAAGAGTTACCAAATAGCTGGATAACTACAGCGGAGCTAGTAAGGGAGACTGCTAGAAAGGTGCTTAGGATGACAAGGAGACATGGTGCTGGAATGAGGAAGTACAGGAGAGTATACAGAGAAAGAGGTTGGCAAAGAAGAAGTGGGATTGTCAGAGAGATGAAGTAAGTAGATAGGAGTATAAGGAGATGAGGTGCATGGCAAAGAGAGAGGTGATGAAGGCTAAGGATAAGGCATATGAAGAGTTGTATGAAAGGTTGGACACTAAGGAGGGAGAAAAGGACCTGTACCGATTGGCTAGACAGAGGGACCGAGCTAGGAAAGATGTGCAGCAGGTAAAGGTGATAAAGGATAATGAGGGAAACATACTCACAAGCGAGGAGAGTGTGTTGAACAGATGGAAAGAGTACTTTGAGGGGTTGATGAATGAAGAGAATGAGAGGGAGAGAAGGTTGGATGATGTGGGGATAGTGAATCATGAAGTGCAATGGATTAGCAAGGAGGAAGTAAGGATAGCTATGAAGAGGATGAAGAATGGAAAGGCTGTTGGTCCAGATGACATACCTGTGGAAGCATGGAGGTGTTTAGGTGAAATGGCAGTGGAGCTTCTAACCAGATTGTTTAATGAAATCTTGGAAAGTGAGAGGATGCCTGAGGAATGGAGAAAAAGTGTTTTGGTACCGATTTTTAAGAATAAGGGTGATGTGCAGAGTTGTAGTAACTACAGAGGGATTAAATTGATCAGTCACAGCATGAAGTTATGGGAAAGAGTAGTGGAAGCTAGGTTAAGAAGGGACGTGATGATTAGTGATCAGCAATATGTTTTCATGCCTGGAAAGAGCACTACAGATGCGATGTTTGCTCTAAGAGTGTTGATGGAGAAGTACAGAGAAGGTCAGAAGGAGTTGCATTGTGTTTTTGTAGACTTAGAGAAAGCATATGACAGGGTGCCTAGAGAAGAGTTGTGGTATTGTATGAGGAAGTCGGGAGTGCCAGAGAAGTATGTAAGAGTGGTACAGGATATGTACGAGGGTAGTGTGACAGTGGTGAGGTCTGCGGTGGGAGTGATGGATGTGTTTAAGGTGGAGGTGGGATTACATCAAGGATCAGCTCTGAGCCCTTTCTTATTTGCAATAGTGATAGATAGGTTGACAGTCCCCATGGACTATGATGTTTGCAGATGACATTATGATCTGTAGTGAGAGTAGGGAACAGGTGGAGGAGACCCTGGAGAGATGGAGATATTTATTTATTTATTTATTTTATTTTACATTTGTTGACCTGGCTAGTCTAACTGGATATATGTCCATTCTAAGTAGAGGCCCGGGGAGAAAAGCTCCAAAGTCAGATACATTATAACAAAATGTATGAGGTTGCAAATACAAAAAGTGTTTGTCAGGTTACAATCAAGTTAACATAGCAGTAGATACAAGCATTTTACAGTTTATTACAAAACAAATATTTACAATAATATGGGATAACATATTCACGTGAGGTAGATTAAACTTAAGGTTTACAATTACATAATAATGGATGTATAAGAGTATTGATAACATGATGAATGAGATATCCATGTGAGGCAGAACATCACTAAAGTAGGTTTGATATTTTTCTAAAGTTTGCAGAAAGAGCATTAAATTATAATTGAGGAGGAGTTAGTAGAAACTTAGTCACTGAAGTTATATGTTAGTCAGGGTTAGTGCAAGGGCACAACCAGTGTGTTCTAAGGTGTATTTTGAGTTTTTGTTTGAAATGAGGTAGGGAAGGAATTGATATAAGATCACTAGGTAGAAGATTCCAGTATTTCCCAGTTGTGTAAGAAAACAGAGAGTTTCCTGCCATGTTATTGGACTTATTAATACTAAGTAGAGGTTTGTTAGCTGAGCATAAGGAATTAAGATTTTTATATGGGGTAATGAGGTTTGAGAGTATAGGAGTGTTGTTGGGCTGGTTGAGGATCTTATGAACAATGGTTAGTTGGCTAAAATGAAGCTGATTTTGCAGTTCAAGCCATCCTAGTTGTTTTAGATTCTGGCAGTGATGAGTTCTAAAGCAATTACCAGTAGCAAATCTGGCAATGTTGTTGTAAGATGTAGTGAGTTTAAGAAGATTCTTCTTGGATAGGTTGGTGTAAATAGGTGAGGCATAGAGGAGTGTTGAGATTAGATGAGAGTGGGAAATAGTAGTTCTGGCGGTTGGAGTGAGAAAATATTTAATCCTGTATAGGGAGCCCATTTTTCTGTTGACTGTTTTTATAGTATTGTTAATATGGTTATCAAAGCTGAGGTGATTGTCTATAGTTATTCCTAGGAGTTTGGTGGTAGAATCAGGGGATATGAGGGTGCCATTGTTAGAAATGACAGAGAAATCTAAGGGCATGGATTTACGGGTAGGTGTGAAGAGAAAGAGCTTTGTTTTTTTTGGGATTCAGGAGAAGGCAACATTTTATAAACCAAGTCTCAACTATGTTAAATATTTTCTGAGTTAGGGATTGTAATTCTGATGAAGATTCAGCTGCACAGATTAAAGTTGAATCATCTGTATATTGTATGCATGTTGCCTGAGGAATAGCTAGGTAGAGATCATTGATAAATATTGAGAATAAGAGAGGGCCTAGGATGGAGCCTTGAGGGACACAGAGTGAGACTGGAAGGTGGGATGATAGTTTATTCTCCCAGATCACAGCTTGTTGCCTATTGCTGAGATAAGAAGAAAACCATTGTATAGCCAAAGTATCAAGAGAGAGTGATTTCAGAATATTTATAAGTAGAGAGTGGTTTACCATATCAAATGCTTTTGAGAGATCAATAAATAGAGAGGAAGAGAGAACATTGTTATTGCGGTTTTTGTTTATGGTGTCAGTGAAAGATAAGAGGGCAGTAGTAGTACTGTGGAATGGCCTAAAGCCATGTTGGCTTTCAGCAAGTATGTTATGTTGAATTAAATGGTTTAGAAGCTGAAGGTGAATACATTTTTCCATTATTTTTGCTAAGGGGGATAGTAGGGCTATAGGTCGATAGTTAGAGTATTCATTTGAGTTACCACCCTTGTGTAGGGGGATAATGTGTGAAATTTTCCATATGTCAGGGATGATTCCTTCGTTAGTAGTTCTGTTACTCAGGATGGATATCGGGTAAGCTACTTCTTTACCTGCTTTTTGCAGGTATTCGGCTGGGATCTGGTCAGCAGAAGGAGTACAAGGTTTCAGTTTTAGAATGAGTTTATAGATATAATTTGTAGAGGTGGGTAGAAACTGGAAGGTAGGAAGAGAGCTTGGAGAAGAGTTAAGAAGACTGGCTGTATCAGGAGCTAGTTGATTGGCTAGAGATTGGATAGCCTCTGTGAAGAAGGAATTGAAAGCATTGGCAGTTTGGATAGGAGTCTCATGTGTTGCACCTGTTGGGGTTGGAGTTCTGGAGTGACCTGGATAGAGGAGTTTATTGATACTAGCCCAGAATTTTTGAGGGTTGTTTTGGTTTATTTGCTGCATTTTACAGTAGAAGTTTTTTTGTCTGAGAGAATATCTTTTTTTGTCATGTTCCTCATATGTCTAAAGCTTTGTTGATCTGATGTACTTTTGGTAGTTCGCCACTTAGTCCAGGCCTTATTTCTGAGGAGGATTTTTTTCTTGGTTTCATTTGTAAGCCAGGGGGCAGGTTTGGACCTAGTTCTGATAGTACGTTTAGGAGCATGGTGGTCTAGGATTTCTAAGAACTTAGAGTTGAAATATTCGACAGCCTGCTCAAGTGGGAGGGTTTTTAATTGAGACCAATCACAGGCCCTGAGTTCACTCTGGAAAAGGTGTTGGTTAAATTGCTTGTTGGACCGTATATTCTTATATGAGGTTAGATGAGAGGTATTAAACTTATGCCTGATTATATAAGTCAAGGAATGGTCACTTACATCATCAGGGAGGATGCCAACTGTATAATTTTGGTGGTAGTTATTTATAAGGATCCAATCCAGAGTGCTCTCTTTTTTGTTTGGTTTGTTTATTCTTGTTGGGGAGGTAATGGTCTGAGTGAAGCCTTGAAGGTTAATGTGAGAGGTAGGATGTTCAGTATTTATGTTTTTCCAATCTATGTTAAAGTCTCCTAGGATAATTGTTTCTTGTGGGAAGGATGTCGAGATCCAGCTCAGAATATCCTCTAAAATGCTGATATTGTTTCCGGGAGGTAGGTAGATACAAAAGATATATAAGGATTTACTAGAGTTGAGCTGTAGTTTGGATATAAGGACTTCAGCATGGTTTTCTTTTGGTGGGTTGCAGGGTATAGAGGTGACTTGTAGTCCATCTTTAAAAAGAAGCGCTACCCCCCTCCTTTACTTTTTATATGGTTGAGTCTAATTATGTTATAACCTGGTGGGATAATTTCCTTATCATGTGTTTTAGGTTTAAGCCAAGTCTCTGTTAAACAAAGAATATCAAAGGAGTGTATATCCAGGAGAGCATGAAGATGGGGAACTTTGTTATTTACACTTTGGATATTGAGATGTGCAATGAGGAGAGAGTTGGGGTGTTTGTTTGGGATGAGGGGAATAGAGGGATTTTTGGTGAGATGTCCAGTGGATAGGACATTATGTGGGCCAGGATTAGGATGTATGTCTCCATCCAGTAAGGAATGCTTTTTTAGAGAAAGTAAAAAAGAATGTATGTTATTAATTTGGTAATGGGATTTCTTTGTTGTAAGGTTGTTGTATTTAATGTGGGCAAGTCTGTGGTATCTAGCTAGTATGTATGTAGGTGTGGATGTAATAGTGATATTATTAAGGGTGAATGTGAGAGTATATGGACGTGTTTGTTTTCTTGGATGGTTAGGATGAGAAGTATTTGGGTGTTCATAGGAGGTTATTAGGTATGTTGAGGTTAGTACAGATGTGAGTGTGGCAAAGAGTAGTAGTTTATTTAGGGTTGAGGTGGTTTTAGTAGACATGATGGTAGAATAGGGAAGGAAATATCAGGTTGTTTAGCAGAGTTATGGGTTAGGAGGAGAGGAGGGGTTTGAGTTTAGAATATAATTCATTAGGGGTAGGGATTGGTGACGTGAAAAGTAGGTGTGGATCAATTTGAGAAGGTGGTGGCACTGTCTGATTGGTTGTATGTTTAGAAGGGTGTGATTATAGAAGTATAAGTTTAGGGCCACTGGGGGTGGGTGAGATTTGGGGGTAGGGTAGGGGAGCGGAGTGAGCCCGCAGGGTGAACGGAGCGGGTTGAGACAAGAGAAGGAAGAATCATATGAGGAACAATCAGAGAAAAGTGCTTTGAAAAAAGGTAAGTAATGTAGGTACAAAGAGAGGTATGCTAAGTGGTGGGAGGGATGGTAGGAGAAAGGTGTTAATATAGTAATACAACTTCAAGAACTGAAGGAAAGCAAAGTATTGGACAAGGAGAGTCTGAGAGGAATATGCTATAAGATAGAGGGATTGGTAGAACTGGGTAAGGATGCCACCTAGTGGACAAAGACAGTAATTACAGAGGTCGATTATAAGTGGGGGAAAGACTGGTCAAGGGAGGGCAGGAGAGGATATAAATGGAATGTATTTCAGAAATGTTGTGGGGATAAAGTACAACTATAAGGATATGGCTGCAGGCAGTCCTGGCTTACAAGCAACCTTAACCACCTACAAGTAATTAGTCCTGTTCTATACACTTCAAAAGATGAAGAAAACAACGTACTTTCTTGCTTCCCTTATTACTATAAGGGAACAAGGGTAGGAGGCACCGTGATGTAGCCGCCGGTAGAAGAGGGTCCTTAGTCTTCAGGCAAAATGAGTCAAGTGTCCAAGGCAGGAAATATTTCTATTAGGGAGCTAAGTACGTGTTGATGTAGAGTCAAAGGAAATATAAACAGGTAAAGGAGAAAACAATGACTTTAGTACAGCAATAGTAAGCAACATGTGTAAAGTAGATAAATTCACTCTACTTAACAATATTATGACTGTAGACCACAGATTCACATAACCTAACAATACTATGACTGTAAAATATAGGTTAATAAACTTTACAATCATTAGCAGGTGGGAAAGGTAAAAGCTTCAAACAGTGTATAAAAACTGAAAATAAAAACTATCTTTAACAGACAGGCAGAAGTTAAACAAATACCCAAATAAACCTCCCTAACTACTGTGGATACATAAGTTTAAACCTTGAATGGTTATGGCTGTAGGCTAGCTAAAGAAGCTCTGTATCAGCAGAGTTTTAATTGTAGGCTTTGCTAAAGAAACGCTGTGTCAGTAGACATTTCAATTGTGGAACATAAGGTTCTACTACCAAAAGTGTTGTATCGGCACTAATTGCAAGTAAAAGACAATTTTAAAGCAGTGGCCGGTATCACGCTTCATCAAGAGAAGCATAGTTACAACCAAGGTGAGGATGTCTTACATACTATATGCCATATGGGCATATGATTTCCACATATATAGTGATACACAAAGAATACAATTGAACAAGTAACATTTCCCTCTATGCAAAGATATGTACGGCCTGCAATGGTATAACCAAGGCTAAACCAAGTATATGGTACTAGTCATTAATTATCATGAAAAGTAGCCATGTTGCTCAGCTAACCTTAATAAGGTTACCCAATCAGGAAACCTCATGGTAGCGTAGTAAAATGGTCAGCTTATACGGCGGACTAGAATAGCTTTACTATAGGGGAAACTAAAATCACGCTATGAGATTATAGCAATAAAACTCCTCTAGAGAGAAGAGGAATGAGGAAGGAGAGAAGAGGAATGAAGGTCAGCAGGACTAAGACAGAATATATGTGTGTGAATGAGAGAGAGGATAGAGGAATGGTGAGGATGCAGAGAGTAGAGGTGGCGAAGGTGGATGATAGAGTAATGGTGAGTGTGAAAGAGAGGTGAAGAAGAGAGTACAGGCAGGATGGATTGGGTGGAGAAGAGTGTCAGGAGTGATTTGTGACAGACAAGTACCAGTAAGAGTGAAAGGGAAGGTCTACAAGAGGGTTGTGAGACCAGCTATGTTATATGGGTTGGAGACAGTGGCATTGACAAAAAGGCAGGAGTTAGAGCTGGATGTGGCAGAGTTAAAGATGTTAAGATTTGCACTGGGTGTGACGAAGGTGGACAGGATTAGAAATAAGTATATTAGAGGGTCAGCACAGGTTGGAAGGTTTGGAGACAAAGCCAGAGAGGCAAGAATATGCTGGTTTGGACATGTGCTGAGGAGGGATGCTGAGTATATTGGGAAAAAGATGTTAAGGATGAAGCTACCAGGTAACAGGAAAAGAGGAAGGCCTAAGATAAGGTTTATGAATGTGGTGAGAGAGGACATGCAGGTGGTTGGTGTGACAGAGCAAGATGCAGAGGACAGGAAGAAATGGAAACAGATGATCCACTGTGGTGACCCCTAATGGGAACAGCCGAAAGAAGATGATGAGTCTCTTTCTACAGGAACAAACAGTTTATGACAAAGCTCACCAAAGTAACCATCACAAGGACTCATCTTCTATCCACCCTCCTCTATGACTCTCCCATCTTGACCAATCTCCGCCAAACTGATCTAAATAAAATGGAATCTTGCTACAACAAGATTGCCAAGTTTGCTACTGAAGCCTCATATAGGTCCCACCACTGTCTATCCCTTAAGCAACTCAATTGGCTTGAGTTGCCTCATATACTTCTACTCAATCAACTCTCTATGGCGCACAAACTCTACTACCTTCCTGAGATAACTCCAGCACGTCAGCACCTAATTCAGCCCCACATTCCCTCTAGAGCCTTAAGATCTAGTAACCAGAACCTCATAACTGTTATCAAACATAAAAATGAAGCTGGTAAGTCCCTCTTTGCCAACACCATTGCCAAAACCTGGAACATACTACCAAGCCAAATAACTTGACCACCTCCTTTAGTCAATTCAAAAAACTCCTGAAAACCCACTCTCTAAGTAACTGGCTATGCTCATGCCACTCACCAGGTTAATCCATACCAAGAGAATTTGTCAGGGTACAGCTATGTATAAACAGTTTCTCCCCTGAAAGGTTCCAAGCCCGTATACATTTACCTTACAGAACTTATAACTACAAAAGAAAAAAAATGTACCTCTGATTGTCTACTGTAAGAAATGTTAATCACTAGCATGACGTCTTGTTGTGTGTATATATGCTATATGTATGTTTGTTAATTACAAGCATGTTTTCCTGATGTGTATATATGTCATATGTATGTATGTTCAACTTCTTTTTACTCTCATGTAATGTATTGTAATGTGGAGCTTTTCTCCCTGGGCCTCTGCTGAAAATGGACCTGTGTCCAGTCGGACTTTCCCAGTAAACAAATGTAAAATAAATAAATAAATCTTAGTGTCAACATTCTGAACCCGTAATGATCTGGACTGGGTCTATTTGCTTGAACAGGATTTTGTTGTCTATATTGTATCTTACCTACTCAGGTTATCAAATGAAAAACTGTTTGTGGTTTTCAGGGCATGTTTATAGACATTACCAAAATGTTAATTGATATTCTTCGTTCTCTTGCCTGGTACTTAGTGCAGAAGATTAAGGCTACGAACTGTTAGAAAGATGCTTCCTGTGGTACATGATCTAATTTCCTCAGCCTTCATTTGCTTACTGTGTGACCTTAAGCAAGTCACTTAACCAGACAGTGTTCTGGGGCCATGGGAAATTAGGCTAGGTTCCTCAATGGTCTTCCTGACTGCATGCCTAGCAGCTACCTATGAACATATCTTAGGCTGGTTCTGTGGAATTCATTACCTTCCCTGATTCGGGTACATGAAACTGAAGATTTGTTCCGAAGGTCCCTTAAGCCTCATTTTTTAAAGGCAAGTCTACCTTAGCCTGTCAAAAGACTTTACAGCATGTTTTTATGAGCTATCTAATTTCCATAAGTCACAGCTGTACCTCTGTATTATATATTGTTTATTATTTTAGCTGCAGTTGTCATGTATGTTAATGTTATATACAGTGCTTTGCTGAGAAGTACTTTAGTAACATAACATCTCTGTCTTCTTACCACTAAACTGTTCAGTGTCACAGAGCTGCATTTGCAAAGAAAAAACATGTACACAGACTTTAACCTCTGCAACATACCCAAGTTACTATTTTTTTTAATTATTGCTGAAATAAAACACAAGGAGTGAAACACCTGAACCAATTTCAACAAACCTTTCTGAATTTTTTTAATATAATGCGTACTTCCCTTTAAATTGTAGCTGGCCTGTGTTTTCAACAATTTCTCTATTATTGTTTGTTCTTTCAGCATAGAGGTACGTTGTATGAATCATTGGTTTGATGTTATGTTCTTACATATAAAGACAAAATCAATGGTAATGAGATTTTAATAGCCATAAAATGGAAACTCTTTGTTAGTCATAGGGGAGTATCACAAGCTGTGAAGGCAAACAGAAGCTGACAATCATTGCCTTAAAACTTACAAAAGCTGACCATTATACCATTATAATTTACATGAAACTGTCTTTTTTCCTTCAAAATGGATGAAAATGCAGTTTATATGTTATTGCAGGAGTGCGGTATCCATTTAAAGGGTAATATATGTGATAATAGGCAAATATACCTCGAGGAGATATTTAGGATGAAATATGACCTGAAGATACTTGGCTAGAGATAGCAAGGTACAGTTCTTTCGAGATCCTGAGTAAGCTGATGTCTAATGCAACATAACAGGATACCATGTTGCGTATATCCTGTTTCAGAATAACGGTGAGGGTGTATTAACATCCTTGATTTCCCTGAATTTATTTACTGGAACTCATGGATTCCAGTGTGCATGGCAGAGTGCTATCAGTGCTTTTTACTACATCTGACGGTTGCATTGCCATTAATGCTTAGTCTTTCTATTAAGAAATCACAACGGTTCATACAGAAATAATGCGAGCAGCAGCAGATAGAATGTCGGCCTTTACTGAAACGCCACCAACTGCAGAGTAAGCATTGCTCTACTGTCACATAGGACCACTGCAAATTAAACCGCTAAGGAATGAAATAATGTCTCTAATAATGATTGGCACTCACTAACATGTAATCACATCTTTCCCAAACAAAATAATATTCAAAAGATGTCAAGAAAAGTGGCTGTCATCAACTCTAAATAGCTTGTCTGAAAATGTATTGCTCATTTCATTAACTCCGTCAAAATAACATTTTAAGTTACATGCTTTTTCTGAATAATTCTGAAAGCCTGTGAAACTCGCTGATGTTTACTCTAACTTAGTCACTGACCTCTAATTTTGCCATCAGTCTGTTGTGACTGCTTGCTGTGGCTACGGGGGGGGGGGGTCATACAAAAGCACTACCTGTCAGTACCCCTTTATTGTGATGACAAAAGACAAGGAGAGAACTTCAGTCTCTACTGTAGTTCTGTTTTCAGAAACTTGCAGCTTCTTGAAAATAACTTCTAATCAATGA